>NC_049209.1:53583761-53628761 GCF_013347855.1 Anguilla anguilla
TAGAGTGAGAGAGGAGAGAGACAGCTAGCAGAATGGAGGGATGTGGTTGTGTTCTGCTCTGTGATGCTTGGTCATGGCCTGCCAGGGTGCAGTCTCTGTGATTGATGCTCTAATTAGTTCATGCAGTCAATTAAGAAACAGAGAGAGAAACAGGGAAGAGACACGCCCCTCTCCCCAAGATCCCCCCCTCCCGCCCCCCATCCTGCAAACCCAGACCAGACAACAAAATGAGACACAGCAGAGTCAGCAATTCACCCACTCACCAATTCACCCACTCACCCACGAACACACACACACACACACACACACACAGGCACATGCACACACACAGACACACGTTGTTTGTGTTATTAAGCAATGTACCCATTAAACAGCAGTAACATAATAATAATCCATTTCATCACCATCACAGTCATTATCATTAAAATTTCACCAATCAGTGAGTCAGCCCCTGAAACGCTCCCCTTATTTTCAGAAGTGCTTCGGACCCTCTGCCTGCTGTGACTGCCATGGCGACGATGGTGACGATGATGGCCATGATTTTACTGATGATAACTGCTGATGATCATTATGATTATTGTAATTATTGTCATGAAGATGATGATGACAATGATGATGAAGGCTGGGGCATAAAGCATATCCTTGCTGTTGTCTACAGAATATTTCTCCTTTTTGATTTTACGGTTAGTAAAGGTATGTTTGTGGGGGAAACTTTTTATTAATCACACTCTGTACTATTCTCTTCTGTGAAATTGTTAATATATAAAACCCTTGAGTGTAAATAAACAGCATTTCCCCTGCTGCTGTGGGGCCTGCTCAGTCACATGCAGACTCGCCGTCGCTTTTAATCCCAGAACAGTGTGTGCACCGACACAGCCGCAGAGCCGCTGCTAAACCCGAGGATTACAGCACCGCTCCCTTCAGTCTTACTGCTCTACTGCACTGAGACTCTCTACTGCACTGAGACTCTACTGCACTGAGACTACTGCACTGTGACTCACCTGCATTGAGACTCAATACTGCACTGAGACTCTCTACTGCACTGAGACTCTCTACTGCACTGAGACTGTACTGCACTGAGACTCACCTGCACTGAGACTCTACTGCACTGAGACTCTCTACTGCACTGAGACTCAATACTGCACTGAGACTCACCTGCACTGTGACTCACCTGCACTGAGACTACTGCACTGAGACTCACCTGCACTGTGACTCACCTGCACTGAGACTCTCTACTGCACTGAGATTCAATACTGCACTGAGACTCACCTGCACTGTGACTCACCTGCACTGAGACTACTGCACTGAGACTCACCTACACTGAGACTCAATACTGCACTGAGACTCACCTGCACTGAGACTCTCTACTGCACTGAGACTCATCTGCACTGAGTCTCTCTACTGCACTGGGACTCTACTGCACTGAGACTGTACTGCACTGAGACTCTCTACTGCACTGGGACTCTACTGCACTGAGACTGTACTGCACTGGGACTCTACTGCACTGAGACTGTACTGCACTGTGACTCACCTGCACTGAGACTCTCTACAGCACTGAGACTCACCTGCACTGAGACTCTACTGCACTGAGACTGTACTGCACTGAGACTCACCTGCACTGAGACTCTCTACTGCACTGAGACTCTACTGCACTGTGTTGAGTGCCAGTGTAGCCAAGGCAAGTCTTCCAGGACCAGAAACTTAATCAGGTTGTTTCTTTACTCGCCCTACAGAACATCCGAACAGAACCAACGATGGGAGCTGTCAGAAACAGAGCAGAGGGCGGGCCCCGTAGTCACATGACTGGCAGCAGCGCCTGAGTCTGGCGAGGAATCTAATTCAATACAGATCTGGTCTGTTCTTCAGCCTCACTGTGGAGCTACTGTCAGGTATTACCCCCCCCCCCCCGACTCACTGTCATACACTATTGCTGCAGAACCTGCCAAAAACACACACTGTGATAGTCGCGCACAAGCTCACACACACACACACACACACATACACACACACACTCACACACAGCTGCAGTAGAGCAGGACTAAGTATAAAGTTTTCCTCTGTCTCGGGCTGCCTGCCCCTGTAGCCTGGATGTCACACAGATGGGGCCTGGCTGGCTTTGTCCCCCCCTCCCCCACCAGGTACCCACAGCTGGCATCAGTGAGAGACACGGCCCACCCCCCCAGCGTTGCCTGTACCAAAGTGCTCTATAAATACATTTTATTGTTACTTCTGAGCAGCCTGTGGTGTGTACAGCACTTACAGCCACACGGGGGGGGGGGGGTGCTCTCATGCCCCGCAGCTACAGAGCTCCCTGGGGGGGTGCAGGTGTCACACAGGCAGCCCGGGACTGAAAACTGCCGATTCTGAATTGGATGAACCCCCCCCCCCACGGTGAGAGAGCAGCAGGGGGCTGTTCAGACGCCGCAGCAGGAAGTGGGAGAGCAGCGCTAGCTAGCGCGTCTGCTACAGCTTCATTACCGCCGCTAATGGCGCCGCCGCCCGGAATGCTGCTTATCGCCGGCGGAACGCGAACCGCCCAATCAGAACAGGCGCAGCTCGTGAAGTCAGCAGCTGCTCAAAAGCTTCCGTACCAACAAACAATAAAAAAGAGTTATAAAAAAACCGCTAAGACACATCCATTACGAGCTGGAGCGGACGGGGACCCGTCTGAGAGACCTGTCAGAGGTCATAGGTCAGAGTTCAGCGGGCGCGTGTGTCCAGGGCAGGTCGAGCGAGGACCGCCATCATCACTGATCAGAAACGGTCACCCAGGGGCTGCTGGGTAGCCGGCGGTGCCTGAGTGAGCAGCACGGCTTCGGAGCGGATCCGGCCATGCCAGCGCCGGACGCAGCCCCCCACCCTACAGCAGCGGCCCACGGGCTTCACCTGGCCCAGGGGACACACGGGAGGGATTCAGACAGCGGGCGTGGCAGCGTTCACTGCTCGAGTGACCCGCTGGCCATCCAGGCACCTGCAGCTTGCGCTCTGCACACGCGTATGATTGGGTCTCCTCCTCCTCTCAGCGCTCGTGCGTGTGCCTGCCCGGCTCCTCACGCTCACGGTCACATGACGCCGCGGCTACACTATGAGACGCACGCCACAGAGAGGCTGCTTCACCTGCTGGGGTCCCAGTCTAAAGCAGTCTACACACAGCCAGAGAGGCTGCTTCACCTGCTGGGGTCCCAGTCTAAAGGAGTCTACACACAGCAGTGAGCTACACACAGCAGTTTTTCTTTTCTCTTCCTCATGTGTCTCCCCCTGTTCACCCTGCCCCGCCCCCCCATACATGCCCCACCCATACTGAACCCACCCCCGCCCCACCCCCATACATGCCCCACCCACACTGAGCCCCCCCACACACCGCCCCCGCCTCCTTGCACAACCACCCCCCACCCCTGCTTCACCCACACATCTGCCCCACCCCCATACATGCCCCACCCATACTGGCCCCGCCCCCACACACCTGCCCCGCCTGCTCACCTGTACTTCATGCTGCTGTGCCTCCCGATGGCCTCCTTCATGTGGGCGTGGCCTTGGGTCGGGGGGCGTGCCGCAGCGGCCGCCGCCTCCCTGGCCTTGGCCAATACCAGGGGCCCGTTCCCGCCCTGGCCGCCGCCCCCTCCCCCTCCCCCGGGGCCGCAGCCCGAGCCCCCCCCCGGCGGGGGGGCGGTGCGCAGGCCGCACAGCCGGTCCTCGCTCCGGCTCTTCAGGTTGTGTTCGGTGCAGGCGAAGGAGACCTGCATGGCGCCCCCTGTGGCCGAAACGCGCCCGCGCGCCCTCCTGCCCTCCTCACCCGCTCTACAGCCGCCCGCTCCCTCCCGCCGTCACACCGACAGGGCTCCCGAAACGTCCAGACGGGGGCTCCGGGACCAGCTGTCCTTCGGTGCAGAGAGAGAGACTGGGGGACGTATGCAGAGAGACCCGCAGTCGGCCAAGCTGGCGAGGCTTCAGGCGGTAACCCGCCGCGCGCGACGTCTCTGTGCTACACGCCCGGCGACACCTCTACCGCTGGCTCAGCCCGTCCAATCCGCCGCCAGAATCCTCTCCATGCCCGCAACTTTCCGCGTTTCACGCTCCGCGACAAAGAGCTGCTGGGGTCCCAGCTGCCGCTCCTCTTTTTCCAAGTGGGGGGAGGAGAGAGACGGGGGGGGGATCCGCTTTCAGGGAGTTTCTCTAGCAGGGAGCCCCCACGCTCTGACATTCACGAGCGGAGGGCAACGGTAACATCACACGTGCAGCGCGAACAGATCCCCCGCTAACGGTAACAAAACGCACATCTGCGCGCGTGCCCTACTGGCAGACTGACACAGTGAATTACAGACGGATGGAACGCGCTGACACGACGCTTTTCGCAGCACCGGTCTCCCCCCCCTCCCTCCCTCGCTGACGGGACTCGCTCCACAGTAGGCCAGGCTGACTGCCCCAGCATGCGCCGGACATCGATGACACAGCGCTCGCACCTCCGGCTCCTCGCTCGCGCCTCTTCGCTTCCCGTCTGCTAACAAATGGACTCTAAACTTAACGGCACCTCACGCACTCTCTCTCCCTCTCTCTCGCACACACACACTCACTCACAAACTCATGTAGGCAATGCCAGTACAGGGCTCACTCTAGCCAATCAGACGCACGCCAGCGTGTGAATAAACAGACACACACACACACACACACACACACAGGAGAGACACTACCTGACACACCGTTCAGTGACAAGTGTAACTGAACTGTCGCACGCAGCTTCCGCAGTGGTTCCCGAGCTCGCGGCGTTGCAATTATGAACACTAAATGCCATTATCGTAATCACCCGGTATTCGAGTCAGGATGCTGCGCGTGCATCTGCCTGCAGAACCACTGTTGTCGCTCCGTCAGCCGACGTTCCATCTACAGCTACCGATGCGCAGGCAAGTATTACCGACACTAACACAAAATATCAATGTTCAGACAGGCTGACTGATAAACGCGCACCGACGATTGCCTTACGGTTTCAATCCGCCACTTTCCAATTGCTTCTACCATCCGTCTTTCAAACGTTTTGTTCAGTTTCCCCAGAAAAAAAACGCAGCTGATGCCCAACTCCTATTTTAGCCAGCGAGGCACAAACGCGAAAATATGTGATGTCGAAGACCGCGAAAAAACACCTGCGCCCCTCCCCTCTCTCTCTCACCGCGTTTGATGCGCTTTATTCCACTGAATTGACGAGATTAAGCAGAAAATTACGACACCATCGCAAATTAAACGGGCAAAAATATTCAGTGTCCTCCACATCAGACAAACACGCGCGCCGTTTCCTTCTCACTTTATGGTTTGAGAGGAGGCGGGAGATCTAATTTATTCAGCTGCTTTCTCTTTTCCCAGACCGAACTGCATGCACGGGCTAATCATGACAGTGCCGGCGTGTCTGTGCGCAAACCCGGGGCTTTGGGAAATTAAAAATATAAATAATGACCACTCCCTCTCGCTATCCTCTCGCTCTCTTTCTTTCTTCACCTCCCACCTCTCCTCCTACTATTTCTCCCCCGTTCCTCCTCTCTGCGTTTTCCAAAGCATCCCCGTGCTCAGAGGGACAGGCACGTTGCAGGAGCGCTTCTGCTTAACCAGACCTTCCCGCGAGCGAACGGGATTGACGTGACACGCATCGGCTACACGGCGAACAGTCGCCTACAACCTGAACGAAAAGGGGAGCAATGGCATGAAAAAAATGCGTTTTGCGGGGAAAGTGTGCGCGTGTCTGCGCGCGAGACCCCGCTCTCCTCCAAATGCTGTGTTTGTTTTTGTTGTTTTGTTTTTTTTAAATCTAACCAGTGCCACCACATCCGCAACGGGCAAACGCGAATTTCTGTCACACGCCAGCGAACACAGAAGCAAACAGCGCGTGAAACACTTTGCTGTGCTCTGTCCCGCAGCCAGTGCGGTGGACAGTCTGCAGCAGCCCTAACCCAGTCCGCTAAGGCAGTCGGGCTCCAACCTGATTGGTTAGAAGAGGCAGCGCAAATCAACGCACCTAAAAATAAAAGATGAAAGAGGTTCCAGGGGGCTTATCTCAGGGGTCTGGAAGCCCTGTCAATCACAAGCCCTTGGGGGATATGAATTATGGTAATCCTGGCTGTGCTCCTGAAAGTGGCACAGCCAAGCACACCCTATAGACAGACTGATACCAGGGCTGGTGCTGGTGCAGGCACAGCCAGCACAGTGATCTGTCTCTCACTGGGGGGGTGGGGGACTCTTTGATGTGGCAGAGAAACCTCAGCCTCGCATCACATGATATCACTGTGGGGGAGGGGGGGGGGGGGTATTGCCTGTCCCGGTGAGGCCCCCACACATCCTACCCCCCATCGCTCTAACACACCACTGAGTCTGCTTCTCTTTCCAACATCACTATACACTTCCAGGGTCCAGGGAGAGTGAAGGACATTAGGTGTCTCACACACACATACACACGCGCACACACACACACTAATACTCACACTCACACGCAGGAACACACGCAGGCACGCACACACACATTCACACAGATACACACACACATGCACGTACACACAGACACACACAGGGAGGAATAACGGAAATTAGGGGTCATTCACACACACACAAACATGCATGCTCACACCCAGGCACACACATACACACACACAGGGAGGAATTAAGGAAATTATGGGTCACACATGCACACTCACACACACATATACTCATACACAAACGCACACACACACACAAATGGTCACTGGTCCCAGTAGCCTGCAACGGTAAACTCCAACACTGACGCCAAGGTGCCTCCAAAGCACAGGAACCGTGCATGAGCCAATCAGAGAGCAGTAGTGCAGTGGGGTAAGCCAATCAGAGAGATGTACCCCAGGGCAGAGTGTAAACCCTTGGGATAGAGGTTAGAGCTCTGTTTTATCACTCCCTGGTCTGTTACCATCAGCACAGCTCCACCTGACCCAGGCTTGGAAAAGCAGAAACAACAAAGATGCTGATTGGTGTCTTGCCAAGAATAAATTAAGTAATCAACAGTTTAATTGGCTCCCTTCCTCTCCACCTTAGGTGTGCTGAGAGCTCTGGCACAAAATGGCTGCCGTACATCACCGGGGTATGTGCTGCCTGCTGGGGGGGATATGTGACTCAGTGTGTGTGTGTGTGTGTGTGTGTGTGTGTGTGTGTGTGATGCTGTGTGTGTGTGTATTTGGCTATCAGTTCTGGTGGTCAGGGCAAGGTCCATTTGCACTCACCATTCTATCTTCTTCTATCTGTCTTCATCTTCTACTGCCTCCTGAACTCCCATCTCTCTCTCTTTTTTCCATCTTCACTTCCCCGCCCCCCCCCCCCCCCCCCCCCCCCGCACCCCCATCTCTTTATGCCTCTCCCTCTCTTTCTCTCTCTGTGGGATATTTGTCTCAAGCCCTTACACAGAGTCAGCATTGCTTCAGAACACACACACACACACACACACATACACACACACCATACACCATACACACACACACACACACACACCATACACACCATACACACACACACACCATACACATCATACACACACACACACACACACACCATACACATCATACACACACACACCATACACACACACACACACACCATACACATCATACACACACACACACACACCATACACATACACACCATACACACACACACACACACATCATACACACACACACACACACACACCATACACACACACACACACACACACACACACACATCATACACACACACACACACACACACACCATACACACACACACACACACACACCATACACACCATACACACGTACCATACACACTATACACACATACACGCTCACACACTAATGCAGTTATACAGTTCAGATTACCAGGAGGTTGAAGACAGATAGTGAAGAAATAATGGTTGTCAGTACCCCCCTCATTTCCCTCTCCCCATTTCTCTCTCTCCCCTCTTCTCCCTATCTCCCCCATTTCTCTCTCCCCCCTTCTCCCTCTCTCCCCCATTTCTCTCTCCCCCCTTTTCCCTCTCTCACCCATTTCTCTCTTCCCCTCTCTCCCCCATCTCCCACTCTCCCTCTCCCCATCTATTCCCCTTGCTTTGAAGCTATGTCTGCATATTTGTAGTTACTATTCTCACCATCATATACTCTTCACTGATCTCACTACCTCCTGCTATTCTCCACTCCTCCAGCACACGCACACACACACACAAACACACACACACACAGGTACACACACGCATGCACACACTCACAGGCAGACACACACACTCACACACACACACACAGTGCCACTGCAATATATACACCACATGATGAACACTGGCATGTTTAAACTCATTTTTCACATTTAAAAAAAAATATATTTTATCTGAGCTTCAAACAAGAAGCCATTCTTAATCTGTTCTGTCAATTCTGAAATCTTCAATCAAATCTGCTCTGGGACTTGACCAGGAGAGGGGGTGACTTTAATCTGTGTCTGTCATAACCCTTCACCTTAAATCCCCGTGATAAACTCCTTCCAATGGAAGCTGACATCATCAGAGGAGAGCTGCTGTGATTGGTGGAGGTGTAGGTGGTGGTGGTGGGGGGGTGGAGTCTGGCATGGTTCCCAGTTTCTCTGAGGGAACCATTCTGATGCAGCACTTTAAACTGAATTTAAACTGCTCCACACATTTCCATGTAAGCGGGCGGGGCCGGTGGGCGGAGTGCAGAGGAGATGTTTAACGGCGGATTCTCTCTGCGGCGTCCCACAGCCTCGGGCCACACGTGCACACGGCACCGCCCCACATCTTTAAAAGGTCCCGCGAAAGCGCTGGGGGTTTCGCCACTCGTTAGCAGATTTGTGTTTCATGTATTTATGCGTTTATTTATTTATTTATTTATGAGAGAGGGGATGAAAGGGGATTTGCGGCCGTGTGGATTTGCATTCTGAGCGAGCGGCCCGTATGTCGTCGGGTTCTTCCCTTCTCTGGACGGGTCCTGGTTCGAGCAGCGGAGAATCACGCGACGCTGAGCTGGGACGGGGGCGGGGGGGGGCAGCCCCGTGCGTTAAACACAAACGCAGCCCCAGCGCCGCTCCGTACCCCTAACATGGCGGCCGAGGCTGATCGCCGCTCCCTCTGCTCTGTGAGCGCGTCCCGCTGAGCGCTCTCTCTACAGGACCGCGGCTCTGGGTCCGTTACAGGCGCTCCCTCTGCTCTGTGAGCGCGTCCCGCTCCCTCTGCTCTGTGAGCGCGTCCCGCTCCCTCTGCTCTGTGAGCGCGTCCCCGCTCCCTCTGCTCTGTGAGCGCGTCCCGCTCCCTCTGCTCTGTGAGCGCGTCCCGCTCCCTCTGCTCTGTGAGCGCGTCCCGCTCCCTCTGCTCTGTGAGCGCGTCCCGCTCCCTCTGCTCTGTGAGCGCGTCCCGCTCCCTCTGCTCTGTGAGCGCGTCCCCGCTCCCTCTGCTCTGTGAGCGCGTCCCCGCTCCCTCTGCTCTGTGAGCGCGTCCCCGCTCCCTCTGCTCTGTGAGCGCGTCCCGCTCCCTCTGCTCTGTGAGCGCGTCCCCGCTCCCTCTGCTCTGTGAGCGCGTCCCCGCTCCCTCTGCTCTGTGAGCGCGTCCCCGCTCCCGCTGCTCTGTGAGCGCGTCCCGCTGAGCGCTCTCTCCACAGGACCGCGGCTCTGGGTCCGTTACAGGCGCTCCCCGCCTCATTAACCCGCGGCTGACCCGCCACCGCGGGCGCGTGACACACCTGAACACTACCTGCGCCTGACACGGCTGTACACGCCCTGCACAGCGAGGTCAGCCGTGTTAATTAAGCTCTAAGAGATCTAATTGAGTGCACTAGGGACCAAACATGCGCCATTAGAGTTAAACGTTGATTTAACACTGAATATTTTATTGTCTTTGATCCATCTGAGCTTGGCTCGCCTCTGCTTCGCTTTACACATACTGCACCGTCCATCGATCCATTATCTATACCCGCGTATTCCCTATCCCAGCATGCATTGGGCCAAAGGCAGGAGTACACCCTGGACAGGTTGCCAGTCTGTCGCAGATGCTGTACAGTACCAACGCTAGTCTGAAACCTGTTTAAACATTGAACAGGATGAAATGATGCACAGTAAAATATTTTATTAGGCCGTATTAATATTTAATATTTAGTGTTAAATCATTCTCAAGGAGGTACATATGGTCCCTGCTGGACCATGTTAGAGTTAAATTAAGAGTTGAGAGTTTTACTGGGTGTGTGCCCCATTTACACATAACCACAGTGTGTGTTTATTAAAGGGATTTGACTGTGGACCGTGTCTGTGACAGCACTGCTGTCGTCTCCACTGGAGGGATGAGCTCCAGCTCTGTACTCAGTGGAGGGTAACCTGCCCAACATCAGAAGTGAGGGAAAATCTCCCTCTCTCTCTGCCTGCTATCACTCTCTCTCTCCTACCTTCCTCTGTCACTACCGCCTCCCTTTCACTGTCTATTTCTGTGGGGTGGGGGGCAGTGTACTCACCTGTACAGCATGGCGGTGCGCTCACCTGTACAGCATGGCGGTGCGCTGGGCGGTGCACTCACCTGTACAGCATGGCGGTGCGCTGGGCGGTGCACTCACCTGTACAGCATGGCGGTGCGCTGGGCGGTGCGCTCACCTGTACAGCATGGCGGTGCGCTGGGTGGTGCGCTCACCTGTACAGCATGGCGGTGCACTCACCTGTACAGCATGGCGGTGCGCTGGGCGGTGCGCTCACCTGTACAGCATGGCGGTGCACTCACCTGTACAGCATGGCGGTGCGCTGGGCGGTGCGCTCACCTGTACAGCATGGCGGTGCACTCACCTGTACAGCATGGCGGTGCGCTGTGCGGTGCGCTCACCTGTACAGCATGGCGGTGCGCTGGGCGGTGCATTCGCTCAGGCTGTGTCCGCACTCCTGCAGGTAGCGCTCCAGCCGCCGTCTCTCCATCAGCTGCCGCGCCGCCTCCAGGATCCGCGAGGCCAGGACCTCCGACTCGTCCCGCGGACCCGGCCCCCGCTGACCCCGCGCCCCTCCCCGCGCCACAGCGCCCCCCGAGGACGAGGAGGCCTTGGGCTTCTTACTGATGCCGTACAGGTCCTCCACCGAAAACTTGCCGCCTTTGCCCCCGCGGCCCCCAAACATGGCGGCCCGCCTCTTGGAAGAGTCCGGAAAAAAAACTAGGATACAGGAAGCAGGAAACGGGAAGCAGGAAACGAAAGCCTTGCTGCTCCACTTACGCGTTCTGCCAAAATGAAAGTGTCAAGCTGTAATCCCCAATTTTCATCTGTGCCCGACAAACGTAATCTCCCAAAATTACAGAGCCCAGCCAGGGTCAGTTTGGGAGCTTTCAGATTCTTGATTCGACAGTAAGCATGAGACGAGATCCACAGAGCCGGCGGGATCACCGCAGGGGGCCGTCCTCCCCGGGTGAAATAGCTCCTCGTTCCACAGACGAGGAAGCCTCCGTTTGGGTGCAGGTTCAGCAACTGTCAAACAAAATACATTTCTTTTATTTCCATTAAGAAATGAAAACGCAGAAACGGTAACGGCTTAAGTTTTCCGCCATCTGTGCTGAGCGTGTGGCGACGCGGTCCTCCTGCGGTCACAGGGAGACTCTACCGGGCGGCCCGGTCACTGCGCTGAGCGAAACCCTCCAGCAGGCACGCGTGGAGCAGCGGGCTGGCGTCTCCCACAGCGGCAAGGGAGGAGTAAGTGGAGGCCCTGCGCCTCCTCCTTCACCTGTGCCTCCTTTAACTGCACCTCCTTCACATTCCTCCCTGTCTCACCTCTTCACTTTTCACTCTTTTCTTTCCACTCCTCTCTCTCTCTCTTTGGTCCCGATGGCAGTTTATAGTCCAGAGGCGCTGGGCCCGGGTTCGGGAGATGGCTCTGGGGCTGGGCGGCTGCTGTGAGCTTCTTCGCTTAGGCCCGTAAAACTAATTTCACTTCCGCTCCTCCTCCCTCTCTCCCTCTCTCTTCTCTCTTCTCTCTCTCATTCTGTGCTCCACGTCCAGTCCATATTGTAGCAGAATGCTCCAGACAGACAAACACAGCGCAGATGCACAGCAGGAAGATGCCTCCTATTGGCTGAGGAAGACTGGCATGGCCTTCTGTCTATCCCTCTCTCCCCTCTCTCTCTCTGTCTCTCTCTCTCTCCCTCTATGTGTCTCTCTGTCTCTCACTCTCATGAATGACAGAGGGGGATTTAGAGAGATGCCCTTCAGAAAAAAAAGCTTGTTAATGCCCCAGCAGCTTGTACGTGTTCAGCTTAGCAGCACCCTCTAGAGGAAGGTGGGTGTATATATTATTATTGTTATAATTATGATGGAGATGATTATTACTGTCATTACTAGCAGTAGTATGGGTAGTATTTGCATTAGTATGAGTGTTATTAATGATCGTGTGTGATTTGGGTGTGTTAAAGAGGAGGGAGTAGCTTTGAGACCCAGGGGCCTCTCCACTCCGAATGGGGGTTCCGTCCCGGGTTTTCCATTTAGCCCAGCACAGGGACGCTAAGCTAAGCCATGCTAATCCCGTGTGTGTGTGTGTGGGGGGGGGACCTTTGTGAATGGGGAGCACATCTGTACTCTCAGATCAGTAATTCCCTCATGAGCCCTGCTCCCCCGCCTCCCCCCCCCCCCCCCCCCCCCCCCCCACAAGCCCATGTCCATCGCACGGGCCCCCACATCCCTGTCCCAGGCACTATTTTTAGCTGGGATCTGTTGGGGCACGTATGAATGAGAGAGAGAGAGAGAGAGAGAGAGAGAGAGATGCTAACCCTAACCCTTCATCATCCAGGATTAAGCTGGCCTCCTCCATGAGCCTCTTTAATTGACCATGATCCCTCCAGCGGCTGGATCTCACAAAGCCCCCCAATCCCACCCCCCGTAACGCCCCCCCCCATGTAACCCTCCCCCCGTAACCCCTCTATTTTCCATTAACAGTACCCCCCACCTTTCCATCCCCAAACTCTCACCGTCCCCCCCCCCCCCCCCCATGAGAGGCCTGAGAGCAGCTGGAGTGAGTCTGAGAGCTCCTGTCTTTCTAACACATGTGTTCTGTGAAGGAGGAGAACAGCCTATAGTATACTGGTTAGCAGACATGAATAGAAAACAAATAATTTACTCAGTTCTCCCTGTTCTTAAATCAAATCGATTACCTAGTCTTCAATAATCGCTGCATATATCCAGTTTTATATCCAATTCATTCTTCAATTTATCATCGTATCTTTATTGAAAGAAACTAAATATACACTGACAAGGCTAGCAAAAACATGGGGATGCTCATAGCAATAGCCAATGCACTCCTAAAATAATAATCAGCCTGTGCAACTATAGTATTGTATTTTAATATTCTATGGTGCGTCAATAGAAATATAAGAATGTTTAATGCATAATTAATATTTTTTTTTCCTAGATGTGCGGTGTATTTTATAATGTAGATCATAATGAATATTTTACGTGACATTTCTTAAGCTTTGGGTTCTATATTTGAACATATTCTATTTTACTGAGCGTATTTCTTGTTGTATACTTGGACCTGTATCCATCCATAGAAATTAATATATGTTTATGCCTCAATGTGCCCTGTTTGACCAAACAATGAGCGTACATAAGTACATAAGTAGTTCTTGTATTTATTTTACAATAGTGTACAACTGCTATAGTTATGTTATTATTATTCATTTTAAAATGCTTGTGTTACAAATGTATGTGTGACTGTTATTACTTCATTAAAGGGAGTGGTAGAGATGTATGTAAGATTCTGAGGGGGGACATTAGGGGGAAGGGACATACTACACACACACACACACGCGTAGACACACATGCATGCACACACACACACCCTGTTGTCTATATAAGATGTGGAAGCATTTTTCCCTGTCCCAGGGGACAGAAGTGCAGCTAATACTTAATGATCTGAGTCTGGTACACACTGAAGCTCTTTCCCACAGTGCTTTACTAATCAAATGCCATCGATCTCCTGACATCTGACTTACTGACTGACAACTGGGCTGGTCTGCAGGGACGCAATGTACCCTCTCTCTCTCTCTCTCTCTCTCTCTCTTCCTCCCTCTCTCTCTCTTCTTCCCTCTCTCTCTCTTTTACCACAGGCAGAGTGTGTGCTACGAGGCTGTGTAATTAGCATGTTGAGTGTAGCGTGTTGAGTGTGTAGCATGTTGAGTGCAGCGTGTTGAGTGTAACGTGTTGAGTGTAACGTGTTGAGCGCAGTGTGTTGAGTGTAGCATGTTGAGTGTTGAGTGCAGCGTGTTGAGTGTAGCATGTTGAGTGTTGAGTGCAGCGTGTTAAGTGTAGCATGTTGAGTGTTGAGTGTAGCATGTTGAGTGTTGAGTGCAGCGTGTTGAGTGTAACGTGTTGAGTGTTGAGTGCAGCGTGTTGAGTGTAGCATGTTGAGTGTAGCATGTTGAGTGTAGCATGTTGAGTGCAGCATGTTGAGTGCAGCGTGTTGAGTGCAGCGTGTTGAGTGTAACGTGTTGAGTGTTGAGTGCAGTGTGTTGAGTGTAACGTGTTGAGTATTGAGCGCAGTGTGTTGAGTGTAGCGTGTTGAGTGTACAGTGTATTGAGTGCAGCGTGTTGAGTGCTTGGTCGCTGCTCTCTACTCTCTTAAGGCCCGTAATGAAAGCTGATAAAGCTGATAAAGAGGAGGGTCTGGCAGCTGTGAGCTGCGGCTCTCATCCCAGGAGGGTCAGTGCTTAACCTGAACACTTCAGCACAATATACTGCTGTATAAAAGCTCCGCTCTGAGCGTTAATAAAAGCTGGCATCAGTGCAGTGTTAATGAGCTGGTGTTTGGTAGTGGTGCAGTGTTAATGAGCTGGCGTTTGGCAGATGATGTTTGTTATTCCCAAGTTTGGAATGGCAATGATAAAACTGTCCTGCAGCTGCAACGTCCTGAGGCTGTTTGGAGGGCAGGCGCTTCCTCTGAGATCTGCACAGCCTGCCGGTGCTTGTTGATCCTGCAGTCCACAGGCTGAGCTGCGCAGTCGCTGCTGCGGGGAGGCCTGTTCTTACTGCACGGCTGCGCAGACAGGCAGAGGGAAGGCAGTCGCTGATCTCATACCCTCTCCCGCTGGCTGATGTGGGGCCAAATTTTGCCTCTCCTTACAGGAACCCCTGGCTGTGGTCAGCGCTGCACTGAGAACCCAGTCATTTAAGGGCACATATCTGATGTTCTCCTGCTTTAGCACTGGAGCACACTGCAGGGAATATCGATCGCAGGAACAATCCTAATTTTAGAATTAAGTGTTCTGGGAAGGGCTGATGTCTTTGTGGGAGAGATTCTGCAGGTTGGTCGCAGAATGACCAGTGGCGCCTAAAAGTATGGGATTCGCTGATGTCCTTGCGAAGTTTCCCGTCTAACCTTCTACGGTGTAGCCAACTGATGACCCACTGATATAAAATGGCTGAATAAATCTCCACCCCAGCTGATGTTCAGTGAGCGTTCAGGTGTAAAATGGCCGCTCTGGATCCCCTAGGAGGGAGCTACAAAGCACATTTGTCACAGCTGAGGTGAAATTGGTCTGTTTTTTTTTTCGGCTGGACAAGCTGACGTTGGATTGGTTGTTGCAGATGAAAGCACTTTTGTGGGAGGTAATATGGGACGTTAGGCAATGATGCGTAAAGGTTTTGAGTTGTAAATTATTATTAGTTTTGATGTCCAGACTTTTTTTATTAGAAAAATTAGATCCTAATACTCGGGAGCACCGACCTGTACCGATGCATTGAGTAGATTGACCACTGCAACGTCCTCTATAACCCTCCGAATACATAGGTGGCAGTATTGCACTTTTTCCCCCTATACCTCCAGTGGCGTGAGTGCCGAAGAATAACACATTTCAACACTATCAAGATGGCGGCGTCCATGATGTCGAACCGAGCTCAAAACATTTACAATCCAGACGATTTGGTAGGGGACTGGACCGGTCAGGAAGTCAGCACTGGGGTAAGATTATGTAGGAACGGTCATTTTTTATTTACTAATCTTTATTTTCAAAGGAGGACACCGAATTGGCTTCCTCAGACCTACTCGCAAACGCGACTAGCTAATAACAAATGATACAGCACATCTAGCTAGCGGTAGCTATGTTAGGTACATTCGTTTGCGAAATAACCAGCATACATTGAGTAAGTTCTAGCAGCTCTTACCAACCAGAATTAAGACACAAAGTATTGACCATTGCATATTTGTGGGTTATACTTTACTGAGGTATCTAGGTTATTTTCTTGCATATTACAGTTCGGTTACGGGGAATGGCTTGCAAACTCCTGCGAGTTACCTGCAGCTAGATCTTTAGCACCGCTTAGTTTTGTCTGAACAACTCAGACCTAGCTACTTATCGTCGTCGTGGTCATTATATAGTTGGTTAACTATAGATGCTTTAAACTAGCTTTCATTTATTACAGACAACGATTATGGCCGTGGAATATGACGGAGGTGTTGTGATTGGAGCAGACTCCCGAACCACCACCGGGTGAGTATAGAGAGGTTTTGTCCCACCCGACTGTGGTCACATTTGGACTGCAGTTTTCAAACCTACCGTTGCAAAAGTGCGCTTGGTTCAGGTTTCAGTTCAGTGTTCGTTACGTTACTAATTTAAGCGGAAATTTGCAAACACTACTGCTATGGAATAGTTCCCAGGTCTAACAGTATTGTATGACATATGTGCTCAGACAAGAGACTAGCGGTCATGAATATCCCTCCTAAGCTCTCTGACAGTTTATACTCGCAGTTCATAATTTATTCATTTGCCAAAATGCATTTCTCATGGTAAGCAAACACTATAACAGCTACACTCATATAAGCTTCACTGTCAAGGTGCATGCCACAAAACCCATCAGATTAAGGGAGAGATGTGTTATTTTAAAAAAAATGGAAGCACTGATGTGTAATGTGAGAAGGTGAGTTCTGAGACATTTCTGCAGAAAAAAAAAACTTGCAATGCCCATCTCCTCTAGGTGCAAGAGAATGTGCTGGTGGTCGACAGCATCGAAATGAAGCATAATGGGAATGTCTTAGCTGTGTGTTAGATTAGAGTAGCACAGAGAAGCCCTGCCTGCGCGTAACGCGTGCGGTCAGACTGTGTGACGTCCGCACGCTCTCCCTCTCCAGCGCCTACATCGCTAACAGAGTGCTCTCCCTCTCCAGCGCATACATCGCTAACAGAGTGCTCTCCCTCTCCAGTGCCTACATCGCTAACAGAGTGCTCTCCCTCTCCAGCGCCTACATCGCTAACAGAGTGCTCTCCCTCTCCAGCGCCTACATCGCTAACAGAGTGCTCTCCCTCTCCACGGCCTACATCGCTAACAGAGTGCTCTCCCTCTCCAGCGCCTACATCGCTAACAGAGTGCTCTCTCTCTCCAGCGCCTACATCGCTAACAGAGTGCTCTCTCTCTCCAGCGCCTACATCGCTAACAGAGTGCTCTCCCTCTCCAGCGCCTACATCGCTAACAGAGTGCTCTCCCTCTCCAGCGCCTACATCGCTAACAGAGTGCTCTCCCTCTCCAGCGCCTACATCGCTAACAGAGTGCTCTCCCTCTCCAGCGCCTACATCGCTAACAGAGTGCTCTCTCTCTCCAGCGCCTACATCGCTAACAGAGTGCTCTCCCTCTCCAGCGCCTACATCGCTAACAGAGTGCTCTCCCTCTCCAGCGCCTACATCGCTAACAGAGTGCTCTCTCTCTCCAGTGCCTACATCGCTAACAGAGTGCTCTCCCTCTCCAGCGCCTACATCGCTAACAGAGTGCTCTCCCTCTCCAGCGCCTACATCGCTAACAGAGTGCTCTCCCTCTCCAGCGCCTACATCGCTAACAGAGTGCTCTCCCTCTCCAGCGCCTACATCGCTAACAGAGTGCTCTCCCTCTCCAGTGCCTACATCACTAACAGAGTGCTCTCCCTCTCCAGTGCCTACATCGCTAACAGAGTGCTCTCCCTCTCCAGCGCCTACATCGCTAACAGAGTGCTCTCCCTCTCCAGCGCCTACATCGCTAACAGAGTGCTCTCCCTCTCCAGCGCCTACATCGCTAACAGAGTGCTCTCCCTCTCCAGCGACATACATCGCTAACAGAGTGCTCTCCCTCTCCAGCGCCTACATCGCTAACAGAGTGCTCTCCCTCTCCAGCGCCTACATCGCTAACAGAGTGCTCTCCCTCTCCAGCGCCTACATCGCTAACAGAGTGCTCTCCCTCTCCAGCGCCTACATCGCTAACAGAGTGCTCTCCCTCTCCAGCGCCTACATCGCTAACAGAGTGCTCTCCCTCTCCAGCGCCTACATCGCTAACAGAGTGCTCTCCCTCTCCAGCGCCTACATCGCTAACAGAGTGCTCTCCCTCTCCAGCGCCTACATCGCTAACAGAGTGCTCTCCCTCTCCACGGCCTACATCGCTAACAGAGTGCTCTCCCTCTCCAGCGCCTACATCGCTAACAGAGTGCTCTCTCTCTCCAGCGCCTACATCGCTAACAGAGTGCTCTCTCTCTCCAGCGCCTACATTGCTAACAGAGTGCTCTCCCTCTCCAGCGCCTACATCGCTAACAGAGTGCTCTCCCTCTCCAGCGCCTACATCGCTAACAGAGTGCTCTCCCTCTCCAGCGCCTACATCGCTAACAGAGTGCTCTCCCTCTCCAGCGCCTACATCGCTAACAGAGTGCTCTCCCTCTCCAGCGCCTACATCGCTAACAGAGTGCTCTCCCTCTCCAGCGCCTACATCGCTAACAGAGTGACAGACAAGCTGACGCCCATCCACGAGCGCATCTTCTGCTGCCGGTCCGGATCCGCCGCCGACACGCAGGCCATCGCCGACGCGGTCGCCTACCAGCTGGGGTTCCACAGGTACGGTGGGCTAACGTGCTAACCGACAGCACCTGCACATTCATCACCTGTGTTTAATGTGTACTGAGTGTGTGAGTGTCTGTGTGTGTGTGTGTGTGTGTGTGAGTGTGACTTTCTCTCTCACTCTCTCTCTCTTTCAGTATTGAGCTGGATGAGGCCCCTCTGGTTCAGACAGCAGCTAACCGGTTTAAGGAGATGTGCGTGCGTGTGTGTTTCTGAGTCTGACTCTCTCTCTGTATCTCTCTCTCTCAGTATTGAGCTGGATGAGGCTCCTCTGGTTCAGACAGCAGCTAACCTGTTTAAGGAGATGTGCTACAGGTACAGAGAGGAGCTGATGGCTGGTATCATTGTAGCCGGGTGGGACAAGAGAAGGGGTGGACAGGTGAGAACATCCTGTGTCTCTCTCTTCTTCCTCCCTTTCCCTCTCTCTCTCCTCTCCCCATTCCCCTCAGCTTCCAGGTTAGTGTTGAAGGGAGGTCTGTCAATAATCACTGCACCCTCTTTCTCTCCCTCTCCTTTTCCCCCCCTTCTCCCCTTCCCTCTATCTCACCCTCCTCTCTCCCCTGTTCTGCTCTCTTCCTCTCTCCCTCTCTCCTCCTCTCCCCCCTGTTCTGCTCTCCCTCTCTCCTCCTCTCCCCCCGTTCTCCCCTCCTTCTCTCTCAGGTGTACACAGTGCCTATGGGAGGCATGCTGGTCAGGCAGCCGGTCTCTGTGGGCGGTTCTGGGAGCTCTTATATTTATGGCTTCATGGACTCCAACTACAAGGCCGGCATGAACAAGGAGGAGTGCCTGCGCTTCACTGCGGAGGGTAAGGGGGCGGAGCCTGAGGGGGAGGCGCCTGCGCATCACTGCGGAGGGTAAGGGGGCGGAGCCTGAGGGGGAGGGGCCTGCCCGTCACTGCGGAGGGTAAGGGGGCGGGGCCTGTGTTTTATTGGGAGGATAATGGGGCGGAGCCTATGTTTCATTGCAGAGGGTAAGAGGGTGTGACCCTTATGTGTCCCTGTTGTGACTCTCTCCACCCCAGCCCTCTCTTTGGCCATGGAGCGGGACGGGTCCAGTGGCGGCGTGGCTCGCTTGGCTGCCATCTCAGAAGAGGGCGTGGAGAGGCGTGTCATCCTGGGAAACGAACTGCCCACGTTCTACAACGCCTGAGTGTGAGAGGAGGGGGCGGGGCTACCCAGCATGCCGCTGGCCACGCCCACAAAACAGGAGTGGAGGACAGTTCACAACACTACAACCCTCCCACCAGCAGGGGGAGCAGAGGGCGTCCAATGCACCTCTGTTGCCCCCTCACAGGGGGGAGTCTGGCATTTGAAAAGGCACTTGATTGTTTACGATGTCATTATTATTGTTTTTGTCAGTATTAGTCTGTTACCTCTGTAATGTTACCTCAGTAAACCTGACATAAGCTAAACACCCCTATCTTTATGTTTATTACGTATTATAACTCCATTTTGGTTCAGCTCATAGCAGTGACTCCATCAGAGATGTGCCGGAGACCAGAGGTGACACAGAAATCAGTGCTATTCTGTGTCCAATCAGAATGAGCCTTGCAATAAGACAAGCAGAATCCATGTACACTGAGACAAATATTCCATTTGTTTATTAGGGGAAACAATACTGGACAATGAGCACTCAAGCACCAATGAAGAAGAGTGCTTAATATTCATTAAGACTGAGGAGGTGCATTTGGGAAAGTAAAGTCCGCTGGATTAGTTTTCACGAGCCAGAAAAATCAGCTTTTCATCAAACAGTGTGATGGGAGGGGATGTGCAGACTGCAGAGGTGAGTGGTTTGGCCCTGCTGTCCTCTCTGTGGGAAGTTCTTTCCACCCCGGGGGGGTTGCGTGGGGCAGTTGGGCGGGCAGTACAGGTGGGCGTGGTGTCCGAGGCAAAGGCCCGTCGCCCTGAGGGTGTGGAACCGAGGCGTGGGCGGGGTGAGGAGACTGCCGACTGATGGGGGGTATGGAGCAGCTCTCTCAGGCACTCTCTTCCTGGCTCGGGCCTCTGGTTTTGCTGCACACGCACACACCTAGAATAATAATAAAAAATAATTAGGTTCTTAATTTAATCCCTTTATTTGGAGTTTGAAGGCTGTCCAATCTGCTACTGACTTTCATCCAAAGCCTTTTCATGGTCTTAAAAATAGACACGTCACGGAGAAACTAATATAGATACAACAAAATGACAAGCAAAAGAAGAGAGTCTGGGGGGAAATGATGACTCGCAGGTCCCAATGGGAGGGATACTGTGTGTGTGACTGCGCCTTTGTGTGTGCCTTTGTGTGTGTGCGCCTTTGTGTGTGCATATGTGTCTGTGTCTCCGTGTGCGTTTGTGTGTCTGTGCGTGTGTTGCGTGTGTTTACATGCATGCGAGTGTGTCGCATTTGTGTGATGCATGTGTGTGCCCGTGCGTTTGTATGTTTGTGTACCTGTGTGTTTGTGTACCTGTGTGTTTGTGTGCCTGTGTGTTTGTGTGCCCGTGCGTCTGTGTTTGTGCATGCCTGTGTGCACGCGTTGGTTCCTGTGCAGTTCCAGCAGTGGGGGAGTCGGGTGCGTCGCAGATCAGAGCCGTCTGGGCAGACACACCTGTGCGCTTTCCGCCTGTCAAAACCTGAGACTGTCCCAAAATACCCCAAATAATCACCGCTCGGCCCGTTTCCATGGTGCTGCCCCCAGCGTGCTCTCCGCCAGACGACGGTAATGACCGAGGTAAAGAAAAAATGAAACTGATAAAATGTGGTTTTCTAAACGCGACGTGAAGCCCACGCAGCAGAGGGAGGAGGGCAGGGGGAAAGCATGGAACGGAAGCCTCTCTATGAAATATACAGATAGTAAATATCTAATATATACAGATATTACAGATACGATGCTAAACTTAATGAGGCAGGCGATCCGACCTGCGTGTCGGGGTGGGGGAGACCAAGCGATGGGTCGATTGATTGTATTGGTCAGTAGATGCACTGCTGTCTTTACCACTCAGTGTGATTGTGTGTGTGTGTGTGTGTGTGTGTGTGAGAGAGAGAGAGAGAGAGAAAAAGACTGCAGGTGTGTATGTCTCTGAGGCTGTAAGTGAAAGGCTGTGTGTGTGTGTGTGAGAGAGAGAGAGAGAGAGAGAGAGAGAGAGAAAGACTGCAGGTGTGTATGTCTCTGAGGCTGTAAGTGAAAGGCTGTGTGTGTGTGTGTGCGCGCAGGACTGCAACTGGAAGACGCGGTATGTGCTCTTATGTTCTGCATCAGGGGTGTCCAGCTCCTGTCCTGGGGGGCCGCTCTGTCTGGTTTTTAGGGTGTTTCAGCACAAGTGATTCATTGAGGCCATTGATTAGCTGAGGAGTCTGCACACCTTGTTCTCAAAGCTGTAATTAACTCCTGTTTAAACGGAAACCACAAAAATACCTGCGTGCGTGCGTGCGTGTGTGCACGTGTGTGTGTGTGTGTGTGACTCACTAATCCCTGCTGTTTCAGTAGCAGATGGGCTTCCTGGTTATCCTGCAGTAAGGAACATCTACATCCTGCAGTCTGACAGGAGGACAGTAATGATTTTATTACACCTCTCTTATCCTCATGATGGTCGTATTTATACTGTGGATGAGGGAGCCAGGAGCTTGTATGTTTCTGTTCTTTGAAAAAATGCCACTCTCTGCTTTGGGCTAGATATGTCAGATGCGTCTCAAAAGATTCCATAACATTGCAAACCCTTTAGGTTAAATTTTCAGTTTGGTGTTTGTAATGTAGCAGAACTCTCTGCCTGTTGCCCCAGGCAAATCATGGACTGTCGAACAGCCCATACTCAGCCCGAGGCCAGATTCAATACTACCACTTCTGTTTTCCCCTTTGTAAAGGCGCTAATGAATTTACTGGCTAACGGGGTCAGCTCCTCCATGTTAATGAATGTCCCTGAAACACACGCTAACGCACTAGTCCATCACCTCGGTCATTACACAGAGCCAGACAGCTCCACAGCTCATATTGATCCCCCCCCCCTCCAGGTGGTGAACCGTGCTTAATTAAGTGCTCGATCTGATGACTCTGGCAGCCAATCAAACCTGTCTGGCCCCTTCCCTCCCTCCCTCCCTCCCTCCCTCCGCACCGCTGTTTTCCCCTAGAATCTCCCAGTCCGAAACCTGAGTGCCTGGTGCCTCCTGGTGGCCACGGGGACTCCTGCAAAACGTCCCACCTGGATCACCAGAGCAGTAATATATTTCTTAAATAATTTTGGGAGGGCAAAACACACTTTCTTTTTTTCTCTCTCCTCCCAATCTCATTCTGCGAGCATCAGTAAACCACAGAAGTAGTGCTGCAGCTGGAAAGCTCTGATTAAATTTTAAAAAAAACAAAAAAAAAACACTTAAATAAGGACAGACTGTCCTTCATTTTTTCCTTCCTTCCAGACAACAACCGTGCATCCACAGATGCTTACCCCTGACAGCCAGAGCCACAGATTTGGTGTGGGAATGGCTGCCAGACTGACATATGCTGCTACTGGACAGCATCACGTCATTATTAGTTTAGCAGACCCCTTAGTCGTTGTGCTGATGATCCAAGTAGCAACTGACGTATTAAACATGTCCAACACGATTTATTTATACTCTTTGTAAATAACCAGGCACATTTAAATATTAGTTTTATTGTGTTGAATGGCGTTGTCAGGATATTCCCCGCCAATTTCCGTTTTCCTGAGTAGAAATTCTTGAAAGTCTGAAAGTCTTTTGCTCACGTGCAGTTATTTTTTTGGCGGGTTTTAGTTCTGTTTCTGTTTGTTCACTGTGTGGTATTCACAATACGTTATATTTAAAACGATTTAATGGTGGTTTAATTGAACAGTTTTCGGGGAATAACACAATTGTGTTGTCAGTGTACAGTTAACGTATGAGACAACTGTCTCGGGGAATTAGGCGAATATAACGTATTTATTTCACAAGTCGACAGCTAAGTAAAGGTAAGCAGTTAGCATTCTCAAGGCTATCTAGCTATAAACAGAGCATACAACGCAGCACTAGCAACTGTAATCTTTATAGAAAACTAAGCTCTATATTACAGCGAGTGTCCACAGTGCTTTAACATTTTGCTCAGTATTTTGTAGATTCTGACGTCTCTCTAGTCAGCTGAAAGGTTTCCCTAAAGTTAGCTGGGCAGATTTTCCGATTCGGAAGAAAGTATTTAACGACGTTTTAAAGTCTAGAACTCTATGATACGCTCTATGGTTTCACCACTCCAGTAATCTCATTCAACTTTTTCTTGCAATACCTCTAACTGTCGCGAGATGGCAGCATCTTCCTGAGTGAGCACACAAAATTAATGAGACCCAAAGCGGGTCGAAGTCTGAAATCTGCGTAGAATAGTCCTTAAAAGCCACTGACCCGGGAGTACTTTGCGATAAACCTAATTTCATTGTCCACTCATATGATAAAATAATAACTACTTTCCTCAGAGAACAAAGATGATATCTCTGTGGCTACTGAATGCTGATTGGCTGAGCGTGGTCATAAATAATAAGTATACCTTGCAGAATGGTGCTGTTACGGAAATGTCCAATCAGGTACGGTCAACATAAATTAATATGAATCAGATATTTACATAAAATGTAAACGTTAAGCTTTTATTGATCAAACTGCATTTTGTAAAATAAAAAAATAAGATTTTATTTACCTATTTATATGTAAAGGATTTGAAAATGAGTACATTTCATCTCACTATTTAGAATTATCTGTGTTTTTTAAGATCATTGGGTCATTTAACATCTTTGGGTCCCAGTCATTTTGTACTTTTTGTTCTCACTTGCCCTTGTAATTCATTTTAATGTCTCCTCACTGCACTGCATACTGCCATAAAATTGTTCACTAAAGCCATTTTAATTTAGAGTAAAATCTCTGAAAGCTGAATGGGTTGAATAGTTAAAGTGAGTCAACATGTTGCGTTTCTTTTTCTTTTCCAGCTGACAGATGTTTCACCTCGCGGGTCCCCATGGCGACCTACAGGCTCCAGCCGTGGAACAGGTCGAGGTGGAGGAGTGCGACCATTTTCTCTCCTTTGCAAAGTGAGTTAGTAACGCTGTGTAGTCCTAATGGCTGCAGTCAGGTGACCACAACATGTGAGGTCTTCATTTAAAAATGTGGAAAGGGATGATGTTAATGAGGGCACCTGAACCTGGCGGCTGGATTGACACTTGTACTGTATTGAATAAATAGCTATTTTTGTGTTTCAAAATGTGCCAACCTCATCACTGTGTGCGTGTGTGTGCGTGTATGTGTGTGTGTATATGTGTGTGTGTGTGTGTGTGTTATTCTCAGGAGATCCAGGACAGTGCAGCGGCAGTGTAATGTGGAGGCCCCTCCCTGCCCCCCCTCCTTCCTTCAGCCCAATGCCTCTGATCAGTACAACCAGGAATTCTGGGATAGAATCCTTCAATGGCCCAGGTACCTCTCTCTCTCTCGCTCTCTCTCTCTCTCTCACACACACACACACACACATACATGCTTTCTTCTCTTTATCTCTCTATGTCTCTTCCTCCATCTTCTCTGTGTTTCACTTTCACAGTTTAACATGTTTTTGGCCTGAAAGGCATAGTGTAAATATTGCTGAGACACGCGTCTTGCTGTTAGAGCCCCTACTCCTTGCTCTCTGTCCCTTGCTCCCTCTATTTTCCTTCCTCTACCTCTCTCTTACTCTCTATCCACCTCTTTTCTCTCTCTTCCTTCTTTCTGTCTCTTTCTTTCCCACTCCCCCCTCTCTCTGCTCCCTGTGGTACAGAAATGTACAGTGTGTTTTCTCTCTCTCTCCCTATGCTCGCTCTGGTACAGTAGTGGACAGTGTGTGCTCTCTCTCTCTGCAGCCCTGTCCGGACTGAGGCCGGTGTTGTTGTAGCTGGAGGGCGGGTGAGTTTCCTGTGGCAGGCTCAGGCCCCTCTAATCCCACACAGGCAGAACAGACAGGAAAGCTGCTGCACAGATATAGCAGCACAATGTGTGGGTCCCTGTCACAGAGGGAGTGACAGCAGTAACTCCACAATTAATATATATCCGTTATTCATTATGTAACATATATTTATTTTATTTGTTTACAGTATGATAATTATTATTTTTAGTAGTACTGCTATTAGCATGCTATTCTTATCACTACTAGCACTAGTATGCATTTTATGCTCATGTTATATCTGAATAATTAAATTTACAGTTGTTGTTATAACATTTTATTATTATTATTATTATTATTATTGTGATTGATTATTATGCTTTGGCAATATGCATTTCAGAATATGTCAAGCCAGTAAAGTATTCTGAATTTGAAAGTTTGAATTTTAGAATGTGGCCTGCCTTCAGGCCCAAGCCTTTAGACTCTGAAAACTCAGCTTTAGTGCCTGGGAAGAGAGATGGAAACATCCACGCTTCATTTTATTCCCTGTGTTCTCATTGGCTGGCTGGGGCCAGGCATGCTCGCTCATTGGCTTTTGTCTGAGCAGGTGGGCGGGGCAGCTGAGCGCAGGCCCTCCCTTTGGCCGAGGAGAGGCCAGGGGGCGGAGCTGGGCAAGGACAGCCTGCCCACCCCCTCTGAGCTGATTCGCCGACGGAGGGTAAGAGGCGGGGCCCAGAAGGGTGATGTCATGCAGCAGGGCGTGGCCACGGTCCTGCAGCACATCAGTGAACTGAAGAGGAGGCAGGGCTCCATCGATCAGTGAGAGGGATGAGTGGGGGTGGCACACTGTGTGTGTGAGCGTGTGTGTGTGTGTGTGTGTGTATGAGTGCGTGCGAGTGTGTGTGTGTGTGTGTGTGTGAGTGCGTGCGTGCGAGTGTGTATGTGAGTGTGTGTGTATGAGTGCGTGTGTGCGAGTGTGTGTGTGAGTGTATGTGTATGAGTGCATGCGTGCATGTGTGTATGTGTGTGTGTGTGTGAGTGTATGTGTGTGTGTGTGCGTGCGTGTGAGTGTGTGTGTATGTGTGTGTGTGTGTATGTGTGTGTGAGTGTGTGAGTTTATGTGTGTGTGTGTATGTGTGTGTGTGTGTGTGTGTATGAGTGTGTGCGTGCGTGTGCGTGTGTGTGAGTGTGTGTGTATATGTGTGTGAGTGTGTGTGTGTGTATGAGTGCGTGCGTGCGAGTGTGTGTGTGAGTGTGTGTGTATGAGTGCGTGCGTGCGTGTGAGTGTATGAGTGTGTGCGTGTGTGTGTATGTGTGCGTGTGTGTGTGTGTATATGTGTGTGAGTGTGTGTGTGTGTATGAGTGCGTGCGTGCGAGTGTGTGTGTGAGTGTGTGTGTATGAGTGCGTGCGTGCGTGTGAGTGTATGAGTGTGTGCGTGCGCGTGCGTGTGCGTGTGCGTGTGTGTGTTTATCTGTTTGTGTGTATTCGTACCACAGGCTGAAGACAGAGAGGTCTTGGGGTTTCATGGCGGATGGTGGGCCGGAGGAGATGGGTGTGGCCAGACCGGGTGACACACTGCTGCAGGAGCAGAGACCACCTGAGCTTAGCCCCGCCCAGGGGTGGGGACCCAGCACAGGCCACGCCCCCTTCTCTACAAATCTGCCACTGTACAACCAGCAGGTGCACAGAGCACACACATCACACTCTTACATCCACCTAATATTGCAATATTACACACACATACGCCCGTGCACACTCACACACACACCAGGCCGAGCCTCTGCTCTCTGTATTATTAAATGTAATTGATTTGGTCTTTTTTCGCCTGTGGCTCCAGAGGACGTTTGGAGGAGGAAGTGATGCGGCACAGACTCTCGCTCCGGGGGAGAACCCCATGATGTCGTTCGTCATGGCGACCGCTAACAGGCAGTCCCGCGGCGGCAGGTGCAGCCCGCGCCTTTCCCACAGGAGGTTCTGGGGGTTTGGCTTCGGTTTGGAGGAATAGGGTTCGGCCCAACGCTAGCTTTCGCCCCCCCACCCCCACCCCCGTTCTGGGGGGAATCACCCAATCACCCCTCTCCCTGTTCCCATCGCCCAATCACCCCTCTCCCTGTTCCCATCGCCCAATCACCCCTCTCCCTGTTCCCAGTACCTGAAACGGTGAAGTTTCCCTGGACATATCTCCCCATTTCAGCATGAATTTTTGTGAATGGCAGAAATGTGTGTTTTTTTTTACATTAAGAAGAACGTTATTTATTATCCTTAGCTGATGTTGGCTATTTCAGGTGAACTGTGCTTGTGAGCTCTTCAACATGTTTCTGATGTACGCATGCTTGTGTTTGTGTGTCTGCTGTCCTGTACCTGATCATTCTGTCAGAAGGCATTTGTAGCATCATTTATGACCTGTTGTTATCTGTGCATCGACTTGTTCATAGTCTGTTCTGTAGGATCATTTGCAGTGAATTTCCTAGGGTAGTTTATACTGTGTTTTGAGTAAATCCTTTGTCCTTCTGTTATGTATTCATTGTCTAAGAGCTTTCTGAGGGATGACATGTTCCTGCTTGGGTTCCGTTTATTCCATAGCTGAAATGCATTAGAGTGTAATGAGGGGAAAGGGACACTAGGGGGTGTAAATGTTCATCTGTTGCTGCAGATTTGTGTTTTTTCCTCCTCTTTGGGTAATCTGCTAAAATTTTAAAAAATATGGAATAAATAATAATAAAGCTATGTTATGTTTCTACGCAAACCCACAGGTCCATCTCCGTGCATTTATTGAAAGGGGGGCTGTGAATGTAGATGCTTATTTAGAACTCTGTTACTGTCTATTTACTATGCATATTTAAATGGAAGTATGTTAATACCTTTGCTCAAGGTGGTGGGTGACTCAAATGTTGTCAAGAGCAAAATAAATGTAAGAATGTGTGGCACTGCGAATATGTTTCTCACCCTGGGTACTGTAAGACAGGGCTGCACAACTCCAGTCCCGCCCAGGCTGCTCCATGTGCCGGTTTTTGTTCTAACCATGTTACCTTTGTTTTAGCTTTCTGCCAGCTCTATAAGCTGGCTCACCCCTGCACTGGAGCGCAGTGGAACCTTTAGGCTACACCTGCAGCGTGAGGCTGCAGCCAGGGCGCGGGCAGGCGTCCGATCCTGAGCCCGGTCCAGCTGAGCGCGTGTATGAGGGCAGGAGGTCTGAAGGGGATCGGGCGCGTTCAGTGGACCCGCTGGTGTTTGGGCTGGCGGGCAGGCCCAGACCTCGCTCTGAACACCCTGTTCTCTGCTCTAGGCTTCTCTTGCGTGGCAGAGAAAGCGGATTCACCCGTTTCTGGCTGAGGTGTCAGTGAGGCCTGCACAACAGGAAATGTGGCATTAAAGTGTCTCCACGGTTACCACTGTCATTACCATCAACGCCATGGGCTTCATTACATTTATTGTATGAATTTGTAATTATGCCATTCTAAATGTCTGTATTGTGTGAATGTCTCTCCTGTAAAAAAAATAATGATATGATATTGTTTTTACCAAAGAGTAATCCTGTCCAGGTCCTTTCTGAGTGGAGGTTGGGTGTTACCCTCGTATTCCATGTGGGGTTTTCTCCCACAGTCCAAAGACACGCAGGAAGGGTGTGCGTGCCCTACAATGAATCTGTCTGAGGATTATTCCTGCCTGTCATCCAGTGCATGCTGGGATCGGCTCCTGCTCCCCCACGACCCTGCTGGGGAATAACTGGGCTAGAAGATGGATGGATGTTATCACCAAACTCCCGTGGATTCTTGAAGACAACGTGCCCACATACTGCTGCTATGAATGCCATACATGTTTAAAACAAGTGAAATGATGAAAGTTAGACTGAACAGTAATTGATAATTATTTGAATTAATATTTTATACCCGTTAATGTACCTATCACAATGAGGGATAATGTGTCTTTAAATATTTATGATGAAAAATGTGTTAATGCAGAGAACAGAAAAAGACACAAGTTATATTATTTTTCAAAAAAGTTTGAATTAATTTACTTCACCATGGCTGTCGCATAAACATGATTTTGTATTCAATTGTATTACAAAAAAGAAATTTATATGTTTTTGACATTTTTCCAAATTTTGTACATAAAACTATAGTCTAATGTATTTTTCATTTTTCATTATTAATCATAAATATCATCAAACACATTTTAATTGATTTATTTCACAATGTCTGTCAGATAAATATGATTATCTATTCAATTGAATTACAAAAAAGACATTTGAAACTTATAGAAATTTTTCCACTTTTTGTATATATGACTATAAACTTATGAGTTTAAATTGTTCTACTCAAACCAATTATTAATCAGGAAAACCGTCAAAGCATTTTAATTGGTTTATTTCACCATGTCTGTCATATAAAGATGATTATTCAATTGTATTAGAAAAAAGCAATTAAAATGGTTTAAAAATATTTTTCCACTTTTTTGACATAAGGCTATAGGCTTTTGTATTTTGCCATTTTCCACAATATCACATTATTCATCATGAATTCCATTAAAAGCATTTTAAAAATTTTATTTCACCGTGGTGATTACATACACAGGATTGCCTTTAAGTCTATAACATTAAATGGCATTTACAATTGTTTCGACATTTTTCCACTATTTTGACAGAAGGCTATAGGCTTTTGTATTTTGCCATTTTCCACAATATTACATTATTCATCATAAATTCCATAAAAAGCATTTTAAAATTATTATTTCACCGTGGTGATTACATACACAGGATTGCCGTTAAGTCTATAACATTAAATGGCATTTACAATTGTTTCGACATTTTTCCACTATTTTGACATAAGGCTATAGGCTTTTGTATTTTGCCATTTTCCACAATATCACATTATTCATCATAAATTCCATAAAAAGCATTTTAAAATTTTTATTTCACCGTGGTTATTACATACACAGGATTGCCTTTAAGTCTATAACATTAAATGGCATTTACATTTTTTCGGACATTTTTCCACTATTTTGACATAAGGCTATAGGCATTTGTATTTTGCAATTTTCCACAATATCACATTATTCATCATAAATTCCATAAAAAGCATTTTAAAATTTTTATTTCACCGTGGTTATTACATACACAGGATTGCCTTTAAGTCTATAACATTAAATGGCATTTACATTTTTTCGGACATTTTTCCACTATTTTGAGATAAGGCTAAAGGCTTTTGTATTTTGCCATTTTCCACAATATCACATTATTCATCATAAATTCCATAAAAAGCATTTTAAAATTATTATTTCACCGTGGTGATTACATACACAGGATTGCCTTTAAGTCTATAACATTAAATGGCATTTAAAATTGTTTCAACATTTTTCCACTATTTTGACATAAGGCTATAGGCTTTTGTATTTTGCAATTTTCCACAATATCACATTATTCATCATAAATTCCATAAAAAGCATTTTAAAAATTTTATTTCACCGTGGTTATTACATACACAGGATTGCCTTTAAGTCTATAACATTAAATGGCATTTACAATTGTTTCGACATTTTTCCACTTTTTTGACATAAGGCTATAGGCTTTTGTATTTTGCCATTTTCCACAATATTACATTATTCATCATAAATTCCACAAAAAGCATTTTAAAATTATTATTTCACCGTGGTGATTACATACACAGGATTGCCTTTAAGTCTATAACATTAAATGGCATTTACAATTGTTTCGACATTTTTCCACTATTTTGACATAAGGCTATAGGCTTTTGTATTTTGCCATTTTCCACAATATCACATTATTCATCATAAATTCCATAAAAAGCATTTTAAAATTTTTATTTCACCGTGGTTATTACATACACAGGATTGCCTTTAAGTCTATAACATTAAATGGCATTTACATTTTTTCGGACATTTTTCCACTATTTTGACATAAGGCTATAGGCTTTTGTATTTTGCCATTTTCCACAATATCACATTATTCATCATAAATTCCATAAAAAGCATTTTAAAATTATTATTTCACCGTGGTTATTAAATACACAGGATTGCCTTTAAGTCTATAACATTAAATGGCATTTACAATTGTTTCGACATTTTTCCACTATTTTGACATAAGGCTATAGGCTTTTGTATTTTGCAATTTTCCACAATATCACATTATTCATCATAAATTCCATAAAAAGCATTTTAAAATTATTATTTCACCGTGGTGATTACATACACAGGATTGCCGTTAAGTCTATAACATTAAATGGCATTTACAATTGTTTTGACATTTTTCCACTATTTTGACATAAGGCTATAGGCTTTTGTATTTTGCCATTTTCCACAATATCACATTATTCATCATAAATTCCATAAAAAGCATTTTAAAATTTTTATTTCACCGTGGTTATTACATACACAGGATTGCCTTTAAGTCTATAACATTAAATGGCATTTACATTTTTTCGGACATTTTTCCACTCTTTTGACATAAGGCTATAGGCTTTTGTATTTTGCAATTTTCCACAATATCACATTATTCATCATAAATTCCATAAAAAGCATTTTAAAATTTTTATTTCACCGTGGTTATTAAATACACAGGATTGCCTTTAAGTCTATAACATTAAATGGCATTTACAATTGTTTCGACATTTTTCCACTATTTTGACATAAGGCTATAGGCTTTTGTATTTTGCCATTTTCCACAATATTACATTATTGGTCATAAATTCCATAAAAAGCATTTTATAATTTTTATTTCACCGTGGTTATTACATACACAGGATTGCCTAGAAGTCTATAACATTAAATGGCATTTACAATTGTTTCGACATTTTTCCACTTTTTTGACATAAGGCTATAGGCTTTTGTATTTTGCCATTTTCCACAATATTACATTATTCATCATAAATTCCATAAAAAGCATTTTAAAATTTTTATTTCACCGTGGTGATTACATACACAGGATTGCCGTTAAGTCTATAACATTAAATGGCATTTACATTTTTTCGGACATTTTTCCACTATTTTGACATAAGGCTATAGGCTTTTGTATTTTGCCATTTTCCACAATATTACATTATTGGTCATAAATTCCATAAAAAGCACTTTAAAAATTTTATTTCACCGTGGTTATTACATACACAGGATTGCCTTTAAGTCTATAACATTAAATGGCATTTACAATTGTTTCGACATTTTTCCACTATTTTGACATAAGGCTATAGGCTTTTGTATTTTGCCATTTTCCACAATATCACATTATTCATCATAAATTCCATAAAAAGCATTTTAAAATTTTTATTTCACCGTGGTTATTACATACACAGGATTGCCTTTAAGTCTATAACATTAAATGGCATTTACAATTGTTTCGACATTTTTCCACTTTTTTGACATAAGGCTATAGGCTTTTGTATTTTGCCATTTTCCACAATATTACATTATTCATCATAAATTCCATAAAAAGCATTTTAAAATTATTATTTCACCGTGGTGATTACATACACAGGATTGCCTTTAAGTCTATAACATTAAATGGCATTTACAATTGTTTCGACATTTTTCCACTATTTTGACATAAGGCTATAGGCTTTTGTATTTTGCCATTTTCCACAATATCACATTATTCATCATAAATTCCATAAAAAGCATTTTAAAATTTTTATTTCACCGTGGTTATTACATACACAGGATTGCCTTTAAGTCTATAACATTAAATGGCATTTACAATTGTTTCGACATTTTTCCACTTTTTTGACATAAGGCTATAGGCTTTTGTATTTTGCCATTTTCCACAATATTACATTATTCATCATAAATTCCATAAAAAGCATTTTAAAATTATTATTTCACCGTGGTGATTACATACACAGGATTGCCTTTAAGTCTATAACATTAAATGGCATTTACAATTGTTTCGACATTTTTCCACTATTTTGACATAAGGCTATAGGCTTTTGTATTTTGCAATTTTCCACAATATCACATTATTCATCATAAATTCCATAAAAAGCATTTTAAAATTTTTATTTCACCGTGGTTATTACATACACAGGATTGCCTTTAAGTCTATAACATTAAATGGCATTTACAATTGTTTTGACATTTTTCCACTATTTTGACATAAGGCTATAGGCTTTTGTATTTTGCAATTTTCCACAATATCACATTATTCATCATAAATTCCATAAAAAGCATTTTAAAATTTTTATTTCACTGTGGTTATTACATACACAGGATTGCCTTTAAGTCTATAACATTAAATGGCATTTACAATTGTTTTGACATTTTTCCACTATTTTGACATAAGGCTATAGGCTTTTGTATTTCGCAATTTTCCACAATATCATATTATTCATCATAAATTCCATAAAAAGCATTTTAAAATTTTTATTTCACCGTCGTTATTACATACACATGATTGCCTTTAAGTCTATAACATTAAATGGCTTTTACAATTTTTTCGACATTTTTCCACTTTTTTGACATAAGGCTATAGGCTTTTGTATTTTGCCATTTTCCACAATACTACATAATTGGTCATAAATTCCATAAAAAGCATTTTAAAATTTTTATTTCACCGTGGTTATTACATACACAGGATTGCCTTTAAGTCTATAACATTAAATGGCATTTACAATTGTTTCGACATTTTTCCACTATTTCGACATAAGGCTATAGGCTTTTGTATTTTGCAATTTTCCACAATATCACATTATTCATCATAAATTCCATATAAAGCATTTTAAAATTTTTATTTCACCGTGGTTATTACATACACAGGATTGCCTTTAAGTCTATAACATTAAATGGCATTTACAATTTTTTGGACATTTTTCCACTTTTTTGACATAAGGCTATAGGCTTTTGTATTTTGCCATTTTCCACAATATCACATTATTCATCATAAATTCCTTAAAAAACATTTTAAAAATTTTATTTCACCGTGGTTATTACATACACAGGATTGCCTTTAAGTCTATAACATTAAATGGCATTTACAATTGTTTCAACATTTTTCCACTATTTTTACATAAGGCTATAGGCTTTTGTATTTTGCAATTTTCCACAATATCACATTATTCATCATAAATTCCATAAAAAGCATTTTAAAATTTTTATTTCACCATGGTTATTACATACACAGGATTGCCTTTAAGTCTATAACATTAAATGGCATTTACAATTGTTTCGACATTTTTCCACTTTTTTGACATAAGGCTATAGGCTTTTGTATTTTGCCATTTTCCACAATATCACATTATTCATCATAAATTCCATAAAAAGCATTTTAAAAATTTTATTTCACCGTGGTTATTACATACACAGGATTGCCTTTAAGTCTATAACATTAAATGGCATTTACAATTGTTTCAACATTTTTCCACTATTTTTACATAAGGCTATAGGCTTTTGTATTTTGCAATTTTCCACAATATTACATTATTCATCATAAATTCCATAAAAAGCATTTTAAAAATTTTATTTCACCGTAGTTATTACATACACAGGATTGCCTTTAAGTCTATAACATTAAATGGCATTTACAATTGTTTCGACATTTTTCCACTATTTCGACATAAGGCTATAGGCTTTTGTATTTTGCAATTTTCCACAATATCACATTATTCATCATAAATTCCATATAAAGCATTTTAAAATTTTTATTTCACCGTGGTTATTACATACACAGGATTGCCTTTAAGTCTATAACATTAAATGGCATTTACAATTTTTTGGACATTTTTCCACTTTTTTGACATAAGGCTATAGGCTTTTGTATTTTGCCATTTTCCACAATATCACATTATTCATCATAAATTCCTTAAAAAACATTTTAAAAATTTTATTTCACCGTGGTTATTACATACACAGGATTGCCTTTAAGTCTATAACATTAAATGGCATTTACAATTGTTTCAACATTTTTCCACTATTTTTACATAAGGCTATAGGCTTTTGTATTTTGCAATTTTCCACAATATCACATTATTCATCATAAATTCCATAAAAAGCATTTTAAAATTTTTATTTCACCATGGTTATTACATACACAGGATTGCCTTTAAGTCTATAACATTAAATGGCATTTACAATTGTTTCGACATTTTTCCACTTTTTTGACATAAGGCTATAGGCTTTTGTATTTTGCCATTTTCCACAATATCACATTATTCATCATAAATTCCATAAAAAGCATTTTAAAAATTTTATTTCACCGTGGTTATTACATACACAGGATTGCCTTTAAGTCTATAACATTAAATGGCATTTACAATTGTTTCAACATTTTTCCACTATTTTTACATAAGGCTATAGGCTTTTGTATTTTGCAATTTTCCACAATATTACATTATTCATCATAAATTCCATAAAAAGCATTTTAAAAATTTTATTTCACCGTAGTTATTACATACACAGGATTGCCTTTAAGTCTATAACATTAAATGGCATTTACAATTGTTTCGACATTTTTCCACTATTTTGACATAAGGCTATAGGCTTTTGTATTTTGCCATTTTCCACAATATTACATTATTGGTCATAAATTCCATAAAAAGCATTTTAAAAATTTTATTTCACTGTGGTTATTACATACACAGGATTGCCTTTAAGTCTATAACATTAAATGGCATTTACAATTGTTTCGACATTTTTCCACTTTTTTGACATAAGGCTATAGGGCTTTTGTATTTCGCAATTTTCCACAATATCATATTATTCATCATAAATTCCATAAAAAGCATTTTAAAATTTTTATTTCACCGTGGTTATTACATACACATGATTGCCTTTAAGTCTATAACATTAAATGGCTTTTACAATTTTTTCGACATTTTTCCACTTTTTTGACATAAGGCTATAGGCTTTTGTATTTTGCAATTTTCCACAATATTACATTATTGGTCATAAATTCCATAAAAAGCATTTTAAAATTTTTATTTCACCGTGGTTATTACATACACAGGATTGCCTAGAAGTCTATAACATTAAATGGCATTTACAATTGTTTCGACATTTTTCCACTTTTTTGACATAAGGCTATAGGCTTTTGTATTTTGCCATTTTCCACAATATTACATTATTCATCATAAATTCCATAAAAAGCATTTTAAAATTATTATTTCACCGTGGTGATTACATACACAGGATTGCCGTTAAGTCTATAACATTAAATGGCATTTACAATTGTTTCGACATTTTTCCACTATTTTTGCATAAGGCTATAGGCTTTTGTATTTTGCCATTTTCCACAATATCACATTATTCATCATAAATTCCATAAAAAGCATTTTAAAATTATTATTTCACCGTGGTGATTACATACACAGGATTGCCTTTAAGTCTATAACATTAAATGGCATTTACAATTGTTTCGACATTTTTCCACTATTTTGACATAAGGCTATAGGCTTTTGTATTTTGCCATTTTCCACAATATTACATTATTGGTCATAAATTCCATAAAAAGCATTTTAAAATTATTATTTCACCGTGGTGATTACATACACAGGATTGCCTTTAAGTCTATAACATTAAATGGCATTTACAATTGTTTCGACATTTTTCCACTATTTTGACATAAGGCTATAGGCTTTTGTATTTTGCCATTTTCCACAATATCACATTATTCATCATAAATTCCATAAAAAGCATTTAAAAATTTTTATTTCACCGTGGTTATTACATACACAGGATTGCCTTTAAGTCTATAACATTAAATGGCATTTACAATTGTTTCGACATTTTTCCACTATTTTGACATAAGGCTATAGGCTTTTGTATTTTGCCATTTTCCACAATATTACATTATTGGTCATAAATTCCATAAAAAGCATTTTAAAATTATTATTTCACCGTGGTTATTACATACACAGGATTGCCTTTAAGTCTATAACATTAAATGGCATTTACATTTTTTCGGACATTTTTCCACTATTTTGACATAAGGCTATAGGCTTTTGTATTTTGCAATTTTCCACAATATCACATTATTCATCATAAATTCCATAAAAAGCATTTTAAAATTTTTATTTCACCGTGGTTATTAAATACACAGGATTGCCTTTAAGTCTATAACATTAAATGGCATTTACAATTGTTTCGACATTTTTCCACTATTTTGACATAAGGCTTTTGTATTTTGCAATTTTCCACAATATTACATTATTGGTCATAAATTCCATAAAAAGCATTTTAAAAATTTTATTTCGTGATGGTCATTATATAAACAGGATTTCCCCAACATCTATAACAACAAATTGCCTTTTAAATTTTATTGAAATTTTTTACAGTGTTTGGATATGAGACTATAGGCTTATGTATTTTTCATGTTTTCACTCAACCACATTATTAATCATAAAACTCCTCAAAAGGGTTTTAATTGATTTATTTCACCATGTCTGTCCCATAAACATGGTGTTCAATTCAATTGTATTGCAAAAAAGCAATGAACTCTTTTTTAAAACTTTTTTTCACTTTTTGGACATAAGACTATGATCTTATTTTAAAATTTTTTTTTACTCAAGCCAATAATTAATCATAAAAATAGTCAACAGCATTTTAATTGATTTATTTCACCATGGCTGTCACATAAACATGGTGTTCTATTCAATTGTATTACAAGAAAGCCATTTGAAACTTTGAAATTTTTCCACTTTTTGGATATAAGACTATGATCTTATTTTTAAAAATTTTTCCACTCAAACTCTTTATTAATCATCAAAATCGTCAAAAGCATTTTATTTGATTTTTTTTTTTTTTTACCATGGCTGTCACATAAACATAGTTTTTTATTCAATTGTATTAAAAAAAGGAAATAAAAATGTTTTGACATTTTTCCACTTTTTGGACATAAGACTATGATCTTATTTTTAAAATTTTTTCCACTCAAACTCTTTATTAATCATACAAATCGTCAAAATGATTTTAATTCATTTATTTTACCATGGCTGTCACATAAACATGATTTTCTATTGAATTGTATTACAAAGAAGCTATTTAAATTTTTTTGACTTTTTTCCACTTTTTGGTCATAAGACTATATAGTCTATTGATGTTTCCTTTTCCCACTCAAACACTTAATTAATAATGAACATCTCAAAAGCTTTTAAGATTCAAAAATATCATTCACTGTGTCAATTCCATTCACAGCATCCCTCATTAGAAAAATATATTATCGAATAATATCAAATAAAGAAAATAATTCCACCAAGCTTTTGACCCACTGTCATGAATTTCAAACATTTGCAGGTCTCGCTGCTATATTCTTACAGAATGCTGACCAGCTGGATTGAACATCTTCAAACAAAAAATCTCACCGCTGTCTTTTTCTGTCATACTTAATATACAGAAGCATGTCGGTCATCGGGCACAAAATCTAATTTCACAGGCATCCCTAGCCAACAATATATTTTATACCAAGCATTTCTCTTCAGCAGAATGAATTATGGATACCAAAGGTAATCATCAGCTAATAAATTTACTCTGTGATCTTTGTCCACAAGTTGTATTGCCATTTTTGGACACTTCTAGTGTAAAAACACCTGAGACAATGCAGAAATCTACCCACTTAAAAAGAAAACCATCAGAGCTGTCTGGCATGCAGTGTCGCCAATGTTAAATCATGAGAAAAATAATGAAAAAAAACAAAAAAAAACTAATTTGATAGGAAACAGTTTGAGATTCAATGTAATCAGTCATTACTCCCATTTTCCACCTCATCTAAGAGGCCATATGTTGCTGTGGCAATCGTGCAGTGAACTCTTACGGAGTACATCCGGTCCTTATTGGACTCATACGTGCTCTGTTGAATCAGCACTGGATGTTTTACTCCGAGAGACTCAAAGGAGACAAGGCCCTGCACCATTGTCAGTGAAAACAATTAGAAATTATGTTGTTTATTTTTTATAAGAGGGGTATTGATAATTGTATTGGTAACATGAGACATTTTGCAATCCCTTCATTCTAGTTCACTGCGGCAGTAGCTGGCCCTGGTTTTCAAAAATCCACTGTATAGTTCTGAGAAACTGTAAACTGTTATTTCATAAATTTTCAGAAAGTGGGATATTGGGAAATTGGCATTGTATTATGAAGAACTTCAGCATTCCATCCAGCTGAAGTTCATTACTGTGGAAGATGGCCACTCAGGGGACCTGCAACAGCGCGTGAGAAGGCACTTTTTCCACATCCAGTGTAAAATTCGCAGAAACTGTCGTACAGTGAGATTACGTAATTTTTTTTTGTTTCGTGAGTGAAAAAAGGTTCTGAAACTGACTCACAGTTTACATTTGTGGTTTGGAAACCAGAGGAAACCCGAATCATTGGGCATGGTATGTCAAGCCCATTTTCTCGAGAATTACTCACCCCCACCCCCCCCCCCCCCTTTTTCATTCTGGTGACCAACTCCTCCTACCCGTGAAGTCACAAAAGCGAAAGTTAACGGGTTGTGTTGGCGCATCCACAGCACTCCCTCCCACGCGCATCCCTAGGCCTATCCAGTGTGCGGTTTTTACTTTCTCTCTCTCACCTCTTGCTCTGGGTTTTTCCAAACCCCGATGGCTGCTCGCGGGACACAGCGCGTGACGTCGGTTCAGGGGGTCGGGTCCACGAGCGCATCTCTTATTCTGAGCGCCGCGTCCATGCTCGTCGCGTGCACCTGTCTTGGACTGCTGCTGGCTCAGGCGGCGCAGGTCCACAGGCTGCACGCGGAGCTGCGGGACCTCAAGCTGCGCGTCGCGGGGGAAACGGACGCGCGCCGCTGCGGGGTAGGTGAGTCTTCGCCGACTGAGTTCGTCACATTAGCTGCCTGAAAAATATAGGATCTATTGGAAAATACAGAAACACGAATATAGAAATCGATACTAAATTCCAACGAGGTCACGTTTTACGCAATGGGATCAAACGTCCTGCTGCGGTTATGCGGCGTAGCCTACAGAAAACTGCTTGAGAAACTTTAACTTTATCGAGAAACCATAAGACCGATAATGGGCAGCAGTCATTTGTTATTAAAGATGTGGTCATGGTTCATGATTGATAGAGGGACATAATATTAACGAATGCACTGTAACATAGCGTGTAGTAACTTGTAAGTAAGTTGTGAGTGTCACATGTATAACCTTTCCCTGCGCTACAGTGCTTCCGTTCGCTGCCCACGCAGCTGTTCGCGGACTATCCACATTCCGCTCCTGTCTCTGCTTGCGATAGAAGAAACATAATGCAAAGTTATGAATCATTTTCAAAGTAATACATTTGAGTAAAACCTATTACTTTACTATAAGATACAGCTATATAACTCCACTCTGTGTACACGCTGTGTAATAATGTTTGAGGAAGTCTGAAGCACTGGGTTGGGAACTTGGGTTGGGACTGGTAACCACTTCTGCTCGTCACCATTTCCTGAATTGCTTCATAAAATTACCAGCAGTGCAAACGAGAAGGATGTCGAAATAATTCAAGCTTGGGATGCTCGTGCAGGCAGCTGAACTGGAGTTTGTGTTTGTACATTTAAGGCCGGGAAAGAGAAGGGTTTTAAAAAAAAACATTATACAATTCTAAAGTAGTGTTCTAAAACTCCATTGCTTTCAATTACCAGTAGCAGTTGTTACATCAGCATTAGAATGTTCAGTTAATGACACAATGTTCTGTTCTAATTACATATTTGTGATCTCACACCTTAAAGGATTAATGATGTTGCACATTCACCCGCCATGTCAGCGAATAGGCTGTGCTGCTCGCTTAACTCGCGCGGAATTACTCACGTTCTCCTGCACTGTAAATCAGTCCGGATAGGCGCTCGTGCAGAATGAATATAATTCAGCGGCGCGCGTTCGGTCCATCCTGATCTGTGCCAGGTGCCGGCGACTGCTCCTTCCGGTGGACCGGAGGCGCGAGATCTCGGCGGGATTCGAATGCGGAGGGAAATGCAGAGAGAGGGAAAGCGGCGGAGACAGCGGCAGCTCGGTAAACGTGAGCTCGTGCCCCATTCCGCCAAGTTCATCCCAACCATCCTCATCCTCTTGTCTCAGCTGAATTATAAATAATAAATTCTATCACGTCAGATTGTGATATGTTCTTGTGCATGTAATATACAATAACTTGGCTATACTAGGCACATAAGCCTATAGAAATAATTGGCTGTGAATGTGAAGTCCAGTTACCCCACCCAACACACACACAGTGTAACCCAGGGGGCCCTTAGGAACATCGCAGCCTACGGAAACGTTACTAACTCTTGTGAAGTGCTCACTCAGCGAAACAGCTGACACCTTTCCCATCACAGTAGACTGACATCTCCAGTTTAAATGAAATCCTTGGTTGTGATTGTCGTGTCTTCCTGCAGGGCGGCGCACTTTCCTGCACCTCCTGCCCCTCTCCTCACACTCATACGGTGAATCCAGCTTTTCTTTTCTTTCTTTAATTCTCATCCTCCCATTCCATCGTCTCAGCTCTGTGATCACAGGTCTTAATATGTCACAATCTCTTCTCTTTTTCTGCTCTCTGGTTTGTTTTCTCTCTCTCTCCATCACTGCCTTGCCCCCACCTTCTCTCCCCTTCACTCTCTCTCTCTCCCCCTTCTCTCTCCCTCTCTCTGTCTCTCGCTCTCTTCTTCTTCTCTCTGTCTCTCTCGCTCTCTCAGATGAGGAGGACCAGACACTGTTGAAATGGACCACGGGACGCAGTCAAGGGGACGGGCTAAAGTTGTCGGGTGAAACGGTTACCGTGTCGACTGGAGGGTCCTACTTCATCTACAGTCAGGTAGACTAAATGTTATGTGGGGAAATGCGTAAGGTCAGATAAGTGTGGCTGTTTTGAAGTCACTCTGGGGCTTACAGCAAATGTGGATTGCAGCTAATAGTTGATAATTCATAATCATACATAGCATGATTAATACTCAATAGGGTTTATGATATGCAATATATATGACATATTTAATAAATTAATTCTCGCATATGAAATGATAATGACAATGCTGATGTGAAAGAATAAATTATCTTTAAGCAGGAGGCGAATGTGCAATCTTACACCGGGGGTGTCAGTGTTAGACACTGAGCTCCTATTGGCTAAGAAAGGGAAAGTGTCTGTGATGCTTCCCAGGCCTCGGCGACAGACTGTGCTTTGATTGGCAGGTCCTGTATACAGACACTACTTACGTCATGGGTCATGTGATCAGAAAGCGCTTCGATGACAACGAGACCAACCTGCTGAAGTGCATGAAGAACATGCCAGCCAATAAGACACTGGCACTCAACACCTGCTATACTGCAGGTATACACTGAACACATGCTGAACACACACACACACACACCTGATACACACACACACACGCATACACACTGAGCACACACTCCCTGTTTTCAGACTCTCTCTCTCTTTCTCTCTCAGGTGTTCAGTACCTGGAGTCTGGCTCTGTGGTGGAGCTCCTGATTCCCCGTAAGGATGCAGAGATCAGCCTGCTGCCCCACGCCACCTTTATGGGTCTCTACAGACTCTGAACACTGAAACGACCCTGACCAACACACGTCTGAACACCGACTCAACACCAACCAACACGTCTGAACACCGACTCAACACCAACCAACACGTCTGAACACCAACTCAACACCAACCAACACACATCTGAACATCGACACAACACCAGCCAATACACACCTGAACACCGACCAACACACATCTGAACACCGACTCAACACCAACCAACACGTCTAAACACCAACTCAACACCAACCAACACACATCTGAACATCGACACAACACCAGCCAATACACACCTGAACACCAACTCAACACCAACCAACACACACCTGAACATCGACACAACACCAACCAACACGTCTGAACACCAACTCAACACCAACCAACACATCTAAACACCAACTCAACACCAACCAACACACATCTGAACATCGACACAACACCAACCAACACACGTTTGAACACCAACTCAACACCGACTGACACACATCTGAACACTGACTCAACACTGACCAACACACATCACTGACTGAACACATAAACCAGCACACTCACCACTGACGACACATAATAAAGACTGAGCACAGAAACTAACCGACACAAGCTGAACTCCCACAGTCAGTGTCACAGTTATCTGTTGTAAATCCCAGAGAAGGCTAGTGGATCATGGTTTTAAGCATTTAAAGCTGTACTCAACATGAATTTAATCACATCCAGCCGTAAACAAATTACATTGTTAAATGTCCAGGCCGTCAGAATTAAAAAAACATACTTGTTTATTAATTGAAAAAAGGATTGTTTGAGAGGCAGAGACTCAGTTAATGAGCATTTTTTTGCAAATTTGTTTGAGTTTCCCTTCACACACACACAAACCACCACATGTATTTCTGATGAGGCTGATGACACATCTGTGATCTAAAAAACAGTGATTCGAATTAGTTTGATTTCCTCATTCTGCTCCAGGGTTATGAAAGCAGTGCTCTACCTAATATGCATGCAATTCTGACAGGCAAATAAGGGAACACACACACACACACACACACACACACACACACACATGCATGCACACACACACACACACGCATACACACACACATGCATGCACACACACACACACACGCATACACACACACATGCATGCACACACACACACACACGCATACACACACACATGCATGCACACACACACACACAAGTGCATGCACACACACACGCATGCACACATACACACGCACACATACACACACACACAAGTGCATGCACACACACACACGCATGCACACATACACACGCACACATGCACACGCACCACACACACACAGATATTAATCAGTAGTGTGTACATTTTAGTGTGTACAGTAAATGAAAATATGGTATGGTATTGTGCGGATGGTTCGTGTGTGTGTGTATGTGACTGTGTGTGTGTGTATGTGTGTGTGTCTGTATGTGTGTGTGTGTGTGTGTGTGTGTGTGTGCGTGCTTGCTTGCTCTGAACCCTTTTCCCCACACATGAATGGAATCTGTCTGGTAATGGTGCAGTTGCTTGTTTTGTAAATTCTTTCTGCTTGCATTATTAAAGCATAGGCATGTGAATAAAGCTCAGGCTGTATGTTAATAACTGTGTGGCCAAGACGGGACAGATCCCAGAATTCCGCTCCTGGTCTGGAGCGTCGCTCTGTTAATCCGAGATTTACAACTGGGCTCCTTCCCAGAATCACACATGGATGTCATCCACACACACACACACACACACACACACACACATTAATAAACCGCAACGACGCTAATCATTTTCCCACACATTCATGCACCCAAGCAGGCACACACTCACACGCACACACACACACACACACACATTATGACACACACACAC
>NC_049209.1:53633761-53643761 GCF_013347855.1 Anguilla anguilla
AGGGGAGAGATGAGCAGCAGTAGATGTGATGTGAGAGTGTGAGCTGAGGGGAGAGACGAGCAGCAGTAGATGTGATGTGAGAGTGTGAGCTGAGGGGAGAGATGAGCAGCAGTAGATGTGATGTGAGAGTGTGAGCTGAGGGGAGAGATGAGCAGCAGTAGATGTGATGTGAGAGTGTGAGCTGAGGGGAGCGACGAGCAGCAGTAGATGTGATGTGAGAGTGTGAGCTGAGGGGAGCGACGAGCAGCAGTAGATGTGATGTGAGAGTGTGAGCTGAGGGGAGAGACGAGCAGCAGTAGATGTGATGTGAGAGTGTGAGCTGAGGGGAGAGATGAGCAGCAGTAGATGTGATGTGAGAGTGTGAGCTGAGGGGAGAGATGAGCAGCAGTAGATGTGATGTGAGAGTGTGAGCTGAGGGGAGAGATGAGCAGCAGTAGATGTGATGTGAGAGTGTGAGCTGAGGGGAGAGATGAGCAGCAGTAGATGTGATGTGAGAGTGTGAGCTGAGGGGAGAGATGAGCAGCAGTAGATGTGATGTGAGAGTGTGAGCTGAGGGGAGAGATGAGCAGCAGTAGATGTGATGTGAGAGTGTGAGCTGAGGGGAGAGACGAGCAGCAGTAGATGTGATGTGAGAGTGTGAGCTGAGGGGAGAGATGAGCAGCAGTAGATGTGATGTGAGAGTGTGAGCTGAGGGGAGAGACGAGCAGCAGTAGATGTGATGTGAGAGTGTGAGCTGAGGGGAGAGATGAGCAGCAGTAGATGTGATGTGAGAGTGTGAGCTGAGGGGAGAGATGAGCAGCAGTAGATGTGATGTGAGAGTGTGAGCTGAGGGGAGAGATGAGCAGCAGTAGATGTGATGTGAGAGTGTGAGCTGAGGGGAGAGACGAGCAGCTCTGTCTGAAAGCAGCTCTGATAATCACACACCGTCCTCATCGGCTCCATCCACCCAAAACACATCTACATCTCTCAGCGCCACGCGCAATAATCCCCCCTCCTCCCCTCACAAACCCCCCCCCATAGCCTCCCTCCCCTCACCCCAACCCCCCCCCGCCCCCCTGCCGTCATAGCCCTCCCCCCCCGGCATCATAACCCCCCCCCCCCACTCAGCACAGACACACAGCACAAACTACAAACGCAGGCAAACAGAACAAGTCTGGCAACTGACTCATTTGTATTAAGAAAAACCAGCACAGACACACAGAGAAGACTCGCAGTACAGCACGTGGCACTGACAACACCAGCACACCACAGACGCGTGAAACACTGATTCGTCTTGCGTGGTTGCCCTGGAAACCCACTTCCACACACACACACACACACACGCACACACACACACCGCTGCCTGCCCGTCACGTGTTCCGAGTCCGAGTCCCATTTGTTTTTTTCGGAGAGAGCCATTAATCAAACGGGTCACAGTAAACCAGCCCCCCCCCTCCTCCGCCTGAATTCCTGATGAAGCAGCAGCACCTGCAGCACTGCTCGGCTCGGCCCGGCTCGGCTCGGCTCGGCTCGGCCCGGCCCGGCTCGGCTCGGGTAAAAGCCGCCGGGCTGACTGTGATCCGACTGACTGATCACTAGCCTGATAACGGCCTCCCGGCTCTGAGGCCTCCCGGCTCTGAGGCCAGCCGGACGCTGAGACACCCCACTCTTATTTTCGGGGGGCTTCAGGATCGCCATTACCCCAGCGGCAGCGGCAGCGGTGGCGGCGGCGGCAGCGGCAGCGGTGGTGCGAGGTTCTGCTATCACAGCACGCTCTCTCTCTCCAGCGCTAAAAGCATGTGAGCACACACGAGTAATTCCACAGCGGGGGGGGGAGGGGGGGGAGGGGGGAGCGCTCGACACGGGGCTCACGTAGCCGCCAGCCCTGCGGAAACGCCGCCGCGGTCACGGTCCGTACCGTCGCTTATTGGGACGTCTGTTTTTCGCTTTTTTTTTGTAATGGAAGCAAGCGTCCGGCAGCTGCTCCCAATCAGCTCGCGCGTAATTGAGGCTGATTACCATTACCTGATTCTGATTCGCTCTGCTGCAGTGTGTGTGTGCGTGTGTGTGTGTGTGTGTGTATGTGTGTGAATGTGTGTGTGTGTGTGTGTGCGCGTGCGTGTGTGTGTGTGTGTGTGTGTGTGGGGGTGGGGGGGGGGTGGGTATGTGTGTGAGAGAGAGAGAGAGAGAGGGGATGAGATTAATGGTCACATCTTTAAATAAAGACAGTTGCAAGTGATTTTTCACCTTTATTGTGTACATTGGCTTCACACACTGGCCATTCCACAGGCCAAACAGCACGGGGAAAACGATGTGGGAACAGCTGAGAGAGAGAGGAGGAGAACACGCTAATGCTTTCCATGTTAAACCCACTTTCACTCTGATAGCGAGTGTTTTATCAGTATGAATTAACTTTGGGGGTGTTACTGTGGAAGAGAGAGGGAGTGGGGTGAAGAGAGAAAGCAGCTCATGTTGTGCTAGTTCATCCCTAAGTGCACTCAGTGTTAAAAATAATGACGCGAGTTGTTCTAACACACGTGATTTCAGTCTGCACACACACACACACACACACACACACACACACCTAATGTTTGTATTGCTATACTTGTGAGGACTTCCCATTGACTTACATTCATTCCGTAACCTCTAATCATAATCCTAACCCTGACCCTAACCCCAACCACTACATGCCTAACCTTAACCCTAACCTTAACCTAATTGTAACCCTAACCCTAACCCTAAGTCCTAACCCTAACACAGCCTCTTGAACTTGTGGGGACCAGCAAAAGTTCCCCACCTTGCGTAATTTTCTTCATCTTTCTATCCTTGTGGGGACATTTGGTTCTCACAAAGATAGTAATACATGCCCACACACACACACACACACACACACACACACACACACACACACAGAGCAGTGTGTCAGATAGACAGTTCTGCATAAGCAGTCTAAACCCAGCTGAGGGTTCGAGCCTCTCTTGCTCCTGAGGGGCAGAAGTGTTTACACTGAGCTGGACTGGCGGTGAAGAACTCATTCATTATTAATGAGCACTGGACAGGCCCTGCAGCTTAATTAGGAAACTCCAATTAAATATGCAAAACAGTCATTACCTGGGAGCAGGAGAGGGTCATTACCGCAACTATAACTGTTTACATATGTATGAGCACCCATACTAAACACACACCTCATACAAACACACACACACACACACTCACTCACATACAAACACTCACACGCACTCACACACACACTCACACACACACACACATGCACGCACGCACGCACTCACACACACACACACACACACACACACATTCACACACTCACACACACACACACATAACACACACACACACACTCACTCACATACAAACACTCACACGCACTCACACACACACACTCACACACACACACACATGCACGCAGGCACTCACACACACACATAACACACACACACACACACTCACATTCACACACTCACACACACATAACACACACACACACACGCACGCACTCACACACACATAACACACATATGCATGCTCGCTAGCTCGCTCACTCACATTCACTCTGTCGATTAGTATATACTGGCAAACCTTTGCATAAACAAGTTATACAGTATATGGGGGCACTATGTACAAAACAGGCTGCAGTTCCTACGTGGTTCACCTGACATAGACATAAATACCCACAAATTAAAAGCGACCATTCTGCACCTTACCCTCATATTCACTGTTTCATTTCAAATCCAGAGTTCTGGAGTACAGAACCAAAACAACAAAAATTGTGTCACTGTCCAAAGACTTACAAACTGCATTATATATACAGTATATACATATCTGGATGGCATGGTATCCAAGTGCAGGCTGTTCGACTGGCAACTGTTGGGCATATCGGGATACAGACTTGTATCTGGAGAGATGGAGAGATGAAGTTGGGCCCCTTCCAGAAACGAAAGAAGTCTGCCATTGGGCCCTTGAGCAAGGCCCTTAACCCAACCAACTGCTCCAGGGTCTTTACCCCTCTTCTCTCTCTCTCTCTCTCTCTGTCTTTATCTCACTCTCTTTTGCTCTCTCTCTCTCTCTGACTCCCCACTTGCACCTGTTCTCTCTGGCCTTTCTCCCAGAGTTGTCCTTGAAAAGGAGACATATGAATCACCTGGTTAAATAAAAGATTATATATGCATATGTACATATATTAATCTGATAAGGACAGGTGCATGCATTCACACGGATGCATTGTTTAAGATTAATTAGATGCATTGTATCATGACATTTGTAGCTTTCTGTAATTTCCAATGCCTTTGAATGGAAGGGCTCATAAAACACAATATACCCATAGACCTGTATTGTCTTTCTATTGTGTATATGCATATGCTCTCTCTCTGTACTGCTTGGTACACAGCTCTAAGCACCTGGCACCAGGCCCAAAGTGTCTGGGGGTGTGGCTTCCTCCCCCATGGTGTGTGGTTTTCCCTGGGGGCGGAGCTTCCTACCCCATGGGGTGTGGTTTTCCCTGGGGGCGGAGCTTCCTCCCCCTGAGGCAGTGTGGAACTGGAGCTGGCCGGTCTGTTCTGGTCTGATAAGCTGATTGGGTGGCAGCGTGGTGTAGTGGGTAGAGAGAGGGGGGGCTCACACCCAGCCAGACCCCCCCGTCCCAGGAAGGAAGCTTCACTGAAACATCCTGCCCCCCCCACCCTCTTCCCTCCCTCTGCTGTGATCAGCGTGCTCTTCACTCTGCTAATAATGTCTGAATAAAACAATGGTTCTCAAAGTTGGGGGTTTGCCACCTAGGTGAGGAGGGGGGGTGGCGCTTGGGGGGGGAGGGGGGGGGTTTGCGGTGACAGTTGATGGGGAAAAAAATCCATTAGAAACGAAAAAGAAAATAACATCCAGGCATAACCACAGTTGTAGGTGGGCTATAAAATGTCCTTTTACCAAAGTGCGGGGCGGGGGGGGGGGCATAAATAAATAAAGTATTAATCATCTGAAATGTACACAGACAACATGGCCTTGCCATCGCCCCTGAAGCCCCAGGCACAGGCACTCTGTGGGGTGGGGAGGACTATTCAGTGTGCAGGGACATCATCAGGAAGTGACATCATCTCTGAACTCAGGGAAGAGTTTTGATAGGATCATCGAGTGTGGGAGGGGGCACTGAGGTAATCATGTCTTCCTGTCAAGTGTAGTTGCAGTTTCAAGTTTCACACACACACACACACGCACACACACACACACACATTTTTGAGAAAACGTAATTTGCTGGGTCAGCTCTAGACCCTTTACATATTCATGAATGCTTGCAGTGGCCTCTCCCAGCTCACTGTAATTATGTTACACATGCAGGTTTTCCACACTACAGCATACAGGTACATGAAAAGTGAATTAAATACAGAAAATAATCTACCCATCATCCTGCTCGGATTCCGGCACCTTTCCCATCATCCTGTCTGACATTCCCATCTTTCCCTGCCGGGAGTTTGCAGCACCTTCACCAGGTCTGTAATGAGGAGGGACAGACGGATGGACAGACAGACGAACAGACATACGGCCTTCCTCCTCTCTCTGGACACCAGCTGCCGCCCCGTGAACAAAATCAGGATGCTGCGTTAACAAACTCTGCAGCCTAAAACAGAAGAGAGAAAACACAGAGGGTGGATTTGATTTGTAGTGGTTATGTAAGAAAACAGAGACCTGGTATTTCCTGGGCCTCACCTGTCTGCTGGACCAATGGGGAGCCAGTATGCTGGGGCGGAAGTTTTTACACAGCTCCAGGCATCATTAATCGAGAGATGATGTTATGGATGAAAATCACATGAAAATTAGAGGAGGGTCTGACTGTTCTCCTGGGGATCATACCTAATACCTGTTTACATCATTCTTATGCAAGGCTCCTTGGAAAAATAATATTTAAAAAAATCAATAACTGTATAATCAACAAAACAGAGATTTTGCTTCAAAACCTTTTTGTTGCATTCTTATGTCCTTTTAGTCTTACAGAGATTACTTGTCTGTCCATAGCAGCGATTTCACTCTTCTGAATTAAATGAATGTTGATGGATCAAAAACTCTTTTTTTTAACAGACAGACAAACACATTTAATGATTTCAAAACATTTTATCCTTGGTAAAGAGAGAAGCGACCCCCAGACAGAGTACAAAGCTCATAGCTCAGATTTTTTTGAAAATAATAAAATAAAATAAAAAAGAATTAAGGAAATTATTCAAATGGAGCTTCAGAGAAATAACTGTGTGTGTGTGTGTGAGAGAGAGAGACTCTCTGTGTGTGTGTGTGTGTGTGTGTGTGTGTGTGAGAGAGAGAGAGAGAGAGACTGTGTGTGTGTGTGTGTGTGTGTGTGTGAGAGAGAGAGAGACTGTGTGTGTGTGTGTGTGTGTGTGTGAGAGAGAGAGAGAGAGACTCTGTGTGTGTGTGTGTGTGTGTGTGTGTTATTGTAGCAGCTCGCTTTCCCCTAACCAGCTGGAATTAGTCTAACGAGCTGTGATTGTGAGCGCTACACCCCACCAGGGGCCCAGACCGACGGAGGAGAGAGGAACAGAGAGAGAGAGAGACTGCAAAGAGTCTCACGCTAAGATATCGGCAGTTAAAATACATATTTTTAAATGTCAGTACGCGGCAGGGAGCCCGTCTCTCCCCCTAACGAGAGAGCGCAAACAAACCCGTCACTGCGTGCCTCTGAGTGTCATTAGAGTCAGGATACCAGCGCCAGGCTTTCAGCCAGAGCGCCACACAAAACTACACAAAACTCTGCTCAACATTTTACAGAATTAGTCAGCCCCCCTACGTTCCCCAACTAACTTTCCAACTACCATAATGAGGGCCCTCTCTCTCTCTCTCTCTTGCTCTCTCGCTCTCGCTCTCAAGTACACACACACATGCACACACACAAACACGCAATTCAATGGATTTTAATTAAATGGTGCTTCACAGGCACTAGGAGTAATGTTGCCAAAGCACGTACAGAAGGTGCAAAGTATGACTTATAACACCATCAGCTGTGGCAGGGTAAATTAAAGCTGAGAGAAATGGGCTCGCAACTCCAGGGTTGCAAGTTCAGTTCCCAAGTGGGGCACAGCCGCTGCACTCCTGAGTAAGCCACTTAACCTGCATTCAGTAAATATTCAGCTGCATAAACATTTGTTCATTAAAATCATTTAACTTGCGGAAATCGCTCTGGAAAAGAATGTTTGCTCAATGTCTTTTTTATTATTATTCTTCCTCAAATAATAATAATAATAATAATAATAACAATAATAATAAAAACTAGTTTCTTGGGCTCCGGTGTTCTGGACTGGCAGAAAGCAGTATATTGAAATAGTGAAATAATGACTCTTGGTGGTACAACACCACTCCTGCATGCCCCTGGGAATTTCAACCAAAAAATGTTGCTGCTGTTAAATTGTACAGTTTGAATCATACATTGAGAAAAATGATCTGAATATTGAGGAAAACGGACGCACTCCTCAAAAACCATCAACATCTCTGGTTTCTCTGCATCCAGCTGCTCATTGTGAACCTGTTTCCATTCACAAACTCTTCCTGTTCTGCAGGTGAGCAACGGCCAATCAGGTGAAAGCGTTCCTGGCGCGCGGGCGAGGGGGGGGGGGCTCCTGCCCGTACAGCAGGGCTGGAAGCAGGTACCTGCTCGGGGGCTAGCGCAGGAGCCAGCTGCTGGAACGTGCTGCAGCGGAATACAGGGACAGGAAGAGGACCGCGGGGGGGGGGGGGGGGGGGGGGGGGGGGGTAACGCCCTTGTTTACCTCGCTCTCCTGGAGCCGCGTCAGGCTGACCTGGGGAGACACAGGCTGAGCGGGCGCGGGCGACGCCCTCGCCACGGTAACCATCGCGGCAGAAACAAAAAAAAAAACTAAAAAACCCGCCGGCCTGTTGCGCTGCGAGGAGCCGAAGCGGCGGGGCTGTGGGCTAACCCGCAGCCGGAGGGGTGTTGGTTAAATCCCCGTCTGAGTCACGCAGCGGCGGTTTGAACCGCGGCTTTTTGTTCCTCCAGCTGCAGGTGTGAAAGGGATCCCCCCCCCCCCCCGTCCCGGCCCGTCCCGTCCCGTCTAATGAGGCGCTCTCACGCCACCGAGGCCTTCGGCTTCAGACAGAGTTCAGAGCCGAATTTAACATGTACTCCCCTTTCTCTCTATTTCACCTGTGCACACACACACGCACACACACCTTTCCTCTATCAGACACACTAGTATGTAACTTTCTCCCTTTGTCCTTGATGTTTCGTAACTTGGACAAACAGATAAGATAGATTAGGAGGCACACGCACAAAGACAGACATGGACAGACAGACAGACAGGCAGACAGACAGACAGACAGACATGGACAGACAGAAAGACAGACAGGGACAGACAGAAAGACAGACAGGGACAGACAGAAAGACAGACAAACACTTGAAATGTACATTCATTAACACATCTCCCTCTCGCTGTTTTTTTTTGTCTTTTTCTCTCCTTTTTTCTGTACTTTTCTCTCCCTCCCTCCTCCACAGTGTCCCAGAGGGCTTTGCTGTTATTAACCAACCCCTTTGTCTCTGAGACTTTAGGCAGAGAAAGAAGCAGGAAACCCCCGTGTCAGCATTCTGCTACCTGGAGCCCAGGAACAGCTCTCACATCATTACCTGTCTATTCACCAACAGACTACAATCCAACACACACACACACACACACACACACACACCAGCTCTCACATCATTACCTATCTATTCACCAACAGACTACACTCCAACACACACATACACACACACACACACACCAGCTCTCACATCATTACCTATCTATTCACCAACAGACTACACTCCAACACACACACACACACACACACACATACACACACACCAGCTCTCACATCATTACCTGTCTATTCACCGACAGACTACACTCCAACACACACACACACACATACACACACACACACACACACACACACACACACACACACACACACACATACACACACACCAGCTCTCACATCATTACCTGTCTATTCACCAACAGACTACACTCCAACACACACACACACACACACACACACACACACACACACACCAGCTCTCACATCATTACCTATCTATTCACCAACAGACTACACTCCAACACACACACACATACACACACACACACCAGCTCTCACATCATTACATATCTATTCACCAACAGACTACACTCCAACACACACACACACACACACACACACATACACACACACACACCAGCTCTCACATCATTACATATCTATTCACCAACAGACTACACTCCAACACACACACATACATATACACATGCACACACACACACACATATACACACAGACATACATATACACATATACACATACACATACACACACACACGCACACACACGCACAAAGGAGTCCCAGGGGTCCTGTGGTTAATGGAATAACGGGCTCAATTAAATAAATGAACAGAAAGTTATTACAGTGTCTAAAGGCAGGCAGTTATTACTGGGTGGGGTGGGGGCAGGGGGTTATGGGAATAGAGAAGGAACGGAGGGAGGGAGTGAGGGATAATTGAAGAAATAATATTATGACAGAGTGTGTGATGGATGAAGGGGGGAGAGAGAGAGAGGGATAGAGAGAGAGAGAGAGAGAGAGAGAGAGAGAGAGAGAGCGCGTATGAAAGCTCCATTCATAAACACGCTCGTATGACCGCTGGTCACCACAGCACCATACGCTGAGCCAGCGTCAGCACTGGGGCGGGTCAAAGGTCAGCATCATTATCACCTGTGACAGCGCAATAGCTGCTGAAACCGCGCTCTCTCATGCTGGGTAAAAACTCCCTCCTCCACCCGCCCCCTTTCACCCCAAACCCAAATAACTCAGCGCCCCGTCCCGCCGCGGAACCGCCGGTGATTGATTACCGTGCGTGACAGACGGGAGCGTGACCCAGCCTCCGAGGGGCCGCCGGCCAATCAGCCCTTTGTGTCCGTTATCACCGGAGCTGCCACACCCACTGAGTAAACCCCGCGGTCG
>NC_049209.1:53651261-53673761 GCF_013347855.1 Anguilla anguilla
AGAATGTAGTCTAAATGTTTGAGTTTTCATTTTGTGTGGATTTCACTGCGAACACATTTGAGGGGAATGAGGGTTAAGCTACAAACTGCAGAGTAATTATGATAATGATGTTACGACGACCATGTTTTTATTTCTTCATGTTTGCTTTTTGAGCACTTCCTTCTTCGTTCTTTGCAGAATCTTAGAGCCGCAAAAAATTCAGTTAAAACGCCACAGGGAGAAGATTACACCAACAAAAAAAGAAAAAGAAACACATAAATATACACAACAAAACAAAGGAACGTGACAGGGTATGAAAGACGAGCTGGAAACCGAGCTGCTTCTTCAATGACACGCAGAGGAAACAAACAGAACACACAAAAGCCAAAGGCATTCTGGGAACCCGGAATTCGGGGTGGGGTGAGGTTCTCCCTTCGCTGTCATGCGATGCTTTCTGTCTCTTTTAGAAACCTAATCTCCTTTCTCTTCTTCTCACAAAACAAGCTCTTCTCTTTTCTTTTCTTCTTCCCCATTCTTTCCTTCTCTCATTCCTCCTGTTCCGCCCGTTCTCGAAGTCCTGGGGCCTGCGGGGCCGACAAGCCTGGGCCTAGAGTGGCAGCCGGGGCAGGGCAGGGGAGGGCTTCGGCTGGGCAGGGGAGGGGTTCGGCTGGGCAGGGGAGGGCAGGGGAGGGGTTAGGTTGGGCAGCTGGAGAGCACAGGAGCCGGATGCCATGTCTGGTTTTTGGTCCCCGACTGGAAAATTTCAGGTTGACTAATAGTTCAAAAAAAATATGTTCTTTTTTTAAATTAATTTGCATCTCACCCACCCAGTCTGCCAAAGGTTCCAATAGCAGAAGGACACCTCTCTCTGCCCCCTTGTTCGGACAGCTCCCCGCCTTAATTGCGATGAAAGTTACCAGCAGTGCATGCTGTCCGGGTTTCACTCATTTTAAATCTGGCAAGCCTACATGACCCACCCCTCCCCACCTTACAGACAAAGAGCGGAGAGATGAGCACGCAAGGGAAGACGGAGAGACGGAGAGACGGAGAGACGGAAGGTGTGGGAGGCCAGAGAGGAAACTCCGACAGACAGGAAGTGAAGGGAGACTGACGGGAGTTCAGATGACATCACGGTGGGAGCCAGTGGGCAGGAAGATGCCGGGGGGGTGACGTGAGCAGCTGAACACGCAGATTAACACAGGGGACGGAGATGCAGCCCAGCAGGCCCGCAGACGGATGGAGGGATGAACGGAGGAGTGCAGGAACACACAGGCGTGTCTGCAATGCCAGGGCTTCACCGTTTCCATGACGATGCCACCTTCACAGACCGCTGGCCATCCTGGCAGACACGATTAACAGATCCGAGTGGGATGGGGGGAGAGATTACCCCCCCCCCCCCCAATAAGATCTGCACTCCAGGTTTACACCGTTATAAAAGGCCCCAGAGTGAGAGGGCATTTCAGCTGCTGGATATTCAAGTGCTATGAACTTACAAAGGCACACACACGCATGCACGCACGCACACACACACACACGCGCACGCACACACTCATAAACACACACACATACACACACACACACACGCACGCACATGCACACACACACACTCACACACACACACACACACACACACACATGCACGCTCAGACACCCGGCTGTTTCTTAGCAACCGAGCGTTGGGGTGACCTCTTCCCCACTCAGACCCATAGCAGCAGACAGACGGACTCAGATCAGACCCCTGGGTCCCAACCGAAGGTGACTCAGCAGAGAGGGGATCGCACAGCGGAACACTGCACGTTAAGCAGTCCCGCACCGTGAACGCACACCCCCAAACCCGCCCCAAACCCCCCAAACCCACCCCAAACCCTCCCCCAACCCCCTATCCCTCCCCTAACCCCCCTAACCCATCCCAAACCCTCCGCAAACCCCCCCCAACCCACACCTCTATCAAAAAACGATTATGTTTCTGCAAATCTTCATGCTCATTGCATCGCACGGTTACTGTTCTAGCACTGATAGTAATCAGTGAACAGTGGCAAGATGTTAATGTTTCTCATTAAGAACCTGAGATTGAAATTAAACCTGCAGGATGGGGAACAGAACAGGACTGATCAGAGCGTGTAGCGCAGAAGTGGGGATCGGCGTCGTCTGTTCAACCTGCGCGTCGAACGTGCGCTCAGTAAAACGCTCTTTCTGTCAGACAACCAAAACACAAAATGGAGGCGCAAACACAGACCAATAAGCTTTCCAATGTTAACCACCCTGTATTTCTGCACGTGTGTGTGTGTGTGTGACATAGACCATGCTGTGTGTATGTGTGTGTGTGTGCGCATGTGAGAGAGCACGCTCAGTCTGTGTGTGTGTGTGTGCACGTGAGAGAGAGCACGCTCAGTCTGTGTGTGTGTGTGAGTGTGTGTGTGCACGTGAGAGAGAGCACGCTCAGTCTGTGTGTGTGTGTGTGTGAGTGTGTGTGTGTGTGTGCTTCACCATTTTCACAAACCCTGCAGAAAGCTCAGCTTTTCAGAGCCGCACAAAGGGGCCGTTTCCACAGAGCCAAACAGCAGCAGCAGTCTCGGGGCTCCCTGGAGCCAGCGGGGGGGGGCACACCCCCCCACCCCCCACCACCCCACCCCCCACTCTTTCATTCGCTCCTGTTCCCTGCTTCTGCTTTCCATGCCACAGCTTTCCAGGAGTGTCTCTCGACCCCTTTTCCTGGGGTCAGGTGGAAAAATGGCCCAGTTACCCGCCTCCCCGGCAAAATGCACTCTGCCCATTTAAAAAAAAAAAAAAAGTAAAGAAAGATTGGATAACAGTCTGTGTGAAAGCCAGTGCTTTAGCAGTGCAAGCCCCAGCACACAATTACCGTGAATACTAACCCCCCCCAAAAAGGGGAATGAGGACAGCAGGGAGACTCTGCATCAAACATGGCAACCCATGATTCAGTAGGCTTTCCCGTTCTTCATAATATAGAGAAATGTTTGTGTGTGTGTGCATAAGCGAGTCAATGCGTATGTGTGTGGGCGCGTGTGTGTGTGTGCATGTGAGTGTGTGTGTGTGTGTTTGTGTGCATAAGCGAGTCAATGCGTATGTGTGTGGGCGCATGTGTGCGTGTGTGTGTGCATGCGAGTGTGCGGATTGGCTGCTCACGTCTCTGTCTGTGTGAGCGTGTGAGCGTGCGGATTGGCTGCTCACGTCTCTGTCTGAGTGAGCGTGTGTAGCCGTGTGCATCGGCTCGTAAAGTGGAAGTAGATTAATAAAGCTGCACTGCGTTATGGGCGCTGTAAATTAAGGTGTGGCAGGCAGGCAGACGGGGGGGGGGGGCCAGGCAGGGACATGGGGGGGGGGGAGAACAGCACAGTGAATCTTCAATGCAAGCAGCAGTGACAGACTCCACACTGTCACACCCATATAAAATATATTTATATACAGATACAAGGCAACAAAATAACAAGAACAAACGCACACTCTCAGCATGACAGTGCTTTAACACTCCCAGTGCCGTGCCCCGCCCCTAGCTCCTCCAGGGTCAAAGTTCACCAGGGTGCACAGTTTGTTCTGGGGTCCCTGAGGGGTTCACCCCAATGATCCCCAGTTTTGGACCCCAGTCTGAGTGATGACTGCAAGGTGTGGCTTTGAAAGAAGGAGAGCATGCATCCAATGATGTGAATCACCGTTGACGATAACAACAACAATAATTAAAAATAATAATTAAAAAATAATAATTACAATAACAAATATGGCTTTTTTTCTGAAAGTCCATTCACAAATGAAAAACAGATTTAATAGTCATCTCCTGGTCTCTAAGCAGGGTAAGAACATTTCTCTCTGAACACTGATCAGCGACTGCAGTCTGGAGATGATCTGAAATCACATTCCTCTCATTAAAAAACCGCTCCCACTAAAGTCAAAGTGCTCGTATGTTTCCTGGCCACCTGCTCCTGCCTGGCGTGACAGAGGCTGCCCTGGAGCTTCAGAGGCTGGGCTGCAGCAGCCCACTCGCCCTGTGATGTCTCCCTACACAGAACAAAACACTGGCCGGTTAAAACATCCAAATTCAAATTCCGACCAATCGCGTGCTCTCGTCTCGGGCCCCGGGTGAAAAGTCACCAGCTGTCAAACGAAGAAAGGGGGAAAAAAAAAACGCCAACAAAAATGCAAAGTCCCAAAGAGTTCCGATGAAGCCATTGGCTATTCAGTGTCCATTGTGATGTCACGTCCCTGTCAGTCCGGCAGCATTGTTACGCAATGCCTCTGTCGCCGTGGTGCCATTGTGATGTCACGTCCCTGTCAGAGGGCCCCAGGGGCTCTGCTGAGTCAGTGTCTCTGGTGACGGGCGGGACAGTGGGGGGTCCACACAGCGCCTGTGTGTTTTCGGGGCTAACAGCGGGCAGTGGTGGGGTCCCCCGCCTGCACCCTCAGGTCCTGGATGCTGTGCAGGATTTTGCGCTGGTGTCCGGCCAGGGTCACCCCGATACGCAACAAGTCCCTGTTACCCCAGGGGAGAAAGAGAGAGAGAGAGTGTCAGAGGGAGAGAGTGAGTGTGAGAGAGTGTGTGAGAAAGGGGGAGAGAAAGATTGAGAGAATCTGACTGAAACAGCATTGGTACTATAACTATTCATTGGCAGCCCCAGGGAACACAATAAGTGACAGATAGAGACAGACAGACAGGCAAGGCAGACAGACAGACGGACACTGACTCAGTGGAGAGGTCAGTAAATGACAGAGAGACAGACACTGACTCGGTGGAGAGGTAGGTAAATAACTGACAGACAGACAGACAGACAGACGGACACTGACTCGGTGGAGAGGTAGGTAAATAACTGACAGACAGACAGACGGACACTGACTCGGTGGAGAGGTAGGTAAATAACTGACAGACAGACAGACAGACAGACAGACAGACGGACACTGACTCGGTGGAGAGGTAGGTAAATAACTGACAGACAGACAGACAGACAGACGGACACTGACTCGGTGGAGAGCTGCTCCAGCAGGTCGAAGGAGGTGAAGCCGGCCTGGATGAAGCTCTCCTCGTAGCGCTCCATCTTGATGGCCCGCAGCCACTCCCCCACCGAGGCGCAGGCGGAGAGGGGCGGGGCTCCACGCTGGTCCAGCAGGGGGTGAGAGGGCCTGGGGGGGAGGGGGGGCAGGCGTCAGAGGAGTAGGAGGCAGGGCTAAACAGGCTAACCTGACTGACAGGGGGCGGGGCCACGTGATTGATGAGACTCTGCACTGAGAGGGGCGGGGCTGGGAGGAGCTGAGTGACAGCTCACTGCAGGGGGTTAATGCAGGAATGACAGAATGAATGCGGGACGCAATGGGACAGAGAGACAGCTGCAGGTGGGTGGAGGGGGGGGACGTGTACAGCCTGTCACCCCCCCTCCCACCCCACGTCCTGTGCCCTCTCCACTGCCCCATTCCCAAAATTCCACAGCTACAGAAGTGAAGCCTTCAAAAGCCACTGTGGGGACCTCCCAAAAAAACATCAGTTCCCTTACATCCGTCTCTCACTCTCTCTCAGCATGTTCCATCCCTCTCTCCTCCCTCCACCCCCTGCCTCTATCACCTGCTCCCGCTCTCTCCCCCCCACCCCCCCACCCCTCTCACCCGGCTCCGTCGCGGGCCACGATCTTGAGGGAGGCGGGGTTTCGGATCAGCTTGTCCAGCGCGCTGACGATGGCGGCGAATCGGGGGCGGGCGGCCCGCTCCTTCTGCCAGCAGTCCAGCATCAGCTGGTGCAGCAGGGTGGGGCAGTCCGGGGGCGGGGGCAGCCGGTAGTCCTGCTCAATGGCGTTTATCACCTGGGGCGGGACCGGTTAGGGGGTTAGCTCTGCAGGGATTGGTGCCCAGATGGCCAATGAGAAACAGGCTGGGAACATGAGTGAATAGGAGTCATACTCTGGACATACTCTACATTTCACCCATTTCACACACAGGGATATGCAAACACACACACACACACACACACACACACACACACACACACTCTCTCTCTCTCTCACACACCCACACACACACACACACACACACTCTCTCTCTCTCACACCCACACACACACACACACTCTCTCTCTCACACCCACACACACAACCTGGCTGCTCATGTCCCAGTAGGGCCTCTCTCTCTCTCTCGCCCTCACACACACACACACACACACACACACACGTCCTGGCTGCTCATGTCCCAGAAGGGCCTCTCTCTCTCTCTCTCACACACACACACACACACACACACACACACACTCACGTCCTGGTTGCTCATGTCCCAGAAGGGCCTCTCTCTCTCTCTCTCACACACACACACACACACACACACACACACACTCACGTCCTGGTTGCTCATGTCCCAGTAGGGCCTCTCTCTCTCGCTCTCACACACACACACACACACACTCTCTCTCTCTCACACACACACACACACACACACACTCACGTCCTGGTTGCTCATGTCCCAGTAGGGCCTCTCTCTCTCTCTCGCTCTCTCACACACACACACACACACACACACACACACACACTCTCTCTCTCACACACACACACACACACACTCACGTCCTGGTTGCTCATGTCCCAGTAGGGCCTCTCTCCGAAGGACATGACCTCCCACATGACGATGCCGTAGCTCCAGGCGTCCGACGCCGAGGTGAACTTGCGGAAGGCGATGGCCTCGGGCGCCGTCCAGCGGATCGGGATCTTCCCGCCCTGAGAGCAGAGGGAGACAGAGCGGCGTTACCATGGAGACAACCCCCGCACCGTGCAGACCGCGCTGTAACCATGGAGACAACAACCACACCGTAACCATGGAGACAACAACCGCGCCATAACCATGGAGACAACAACCGCGCAGTAACCATGGAGACAACATGGGGTTAGGGTTAGAGGTTAGATGGGCAGTAGAGGGTGCTGTTTTCGGGACGCTCACCAGGGAGCTGGTGTAGGTGGGGTCGGTGGAGTCAGGGTTGGGGTTAGGGTTAGGGGTGTAGGGGTTAGGGTTAGAGGTTAGATGGGCAGTAGAGGGTGCTGTTTTCGGGACGCTCACCAAGGAGCTGGTGTAGGTGGGGTCGGTGGAGTCAGGGTTGGGCTTAGGGCTAGGGGTGTAGGGGTTAGGGTTCGAGGTTAGATGGGCAGTAGAGGGTGCTGTTTTCGGGACGCTCACCAGGGAGCTGGTGTAGGTGGGGTCGGCGGAGTTCTCCTGCAGGAAGCGGGACAGGCCGAAGTCGGACACCTTGCACACCAGGTTGCTGTTGACCAGGATGTTGCGGGCGGCCAGGTCCCGGTGCACGTAGCTCATCTCTGACAGGTACTTCATCCCCGAGGCGATGCCCCGCAGCATCCCCACCAGCTGGATCGGAGTGAACTGCCCGTCATTCAGCTGCACAGAGAGGGAGGAGTCAGCGCCATGGGAGGAGGCACAAACAGAGGCACAGACAGGGACAGGAAGGAGTCACAGACAGGGAGGAGTCACAGACGGAGGCTCAGACAGGGAGGAGTCACAGACGGGGCACTGACCCGCAGGAAGGCGTCCAGCGCCCCGTTCTCCATGTACTCGGTGAGGATCATGACGGGGCAGCTGGCGGTGATGATGCCCTCCAGGTGGATGATGTTGGGGTGCTGGAACTGTCCCATGATGCTCGCCTCGCTCAGGAAGTCCCGCCTCTGCTTCTCAGTGTAGCCGCCCTTCAGCGTCTTTATGGCCACGTAGTTCTCCTTCTTCCCCGGGACCCTGAGGCGCCCCCGACACACCTCCCCAAACTCACCTGTATGGGACAGGTAAGAGTCACACCCAGCCCCATCTCACCCTACTATCACTAATAATAACAATAATAATAATAATAATAATAATAATAATAATAATAATGGTGATGATGATCATTTTATTTAGCAGTCCAGGGCTCTACTGAGGAGTTGGGAGTTTGGGAGGAGAAAAAATGCGACTTGTCTTTTTTTTAACGAGGCGAACCAGCAGGTCACCAGCACTGCAGCAATTTTATCACAAAATTGCAGCAACAACATGGCAGTAATGTACTGGAAAGCAGGGAAAAGTTATTACACTCCCTATAACCCGAGCAGGGCCGGGGGGTGGTGGGGGGGGGGGGGGGGGGGGGGGGAGGCAGAATATCTCTATCCAGATTCACGAGGGAGAGAGAGGGGGAGAAAGAGATAAAGAGGAAAAAGATCTTTTTTAAAACAGAGGGAGACGCACCAGCTCCGATGACTTCCTCAATCTTGACGAAGGACACGTCGATCTCCTTGGCGAACTCGCGCACCGCCTCGTTGGGGTCCTCGTAGGTGAAGGGGTCGATGTACACCTTCACACCTGTGGGCGGGGCAAATACAGAAACACAACAAAAATGCTTAAATGCCAAGAAAATGAGTGACACCCACAACTGCATACAACAAAATGGTGAAATTAGGGATGGGCGTAACAATAAAACTGTAGTTTACTACAGGTGAAGACTACAGGTGGAGGACGGAGTGTGGCACAGTGGGTAAGGAACTGGGCTTGTAACCGAAAGGTCGCAGGTTCGATTCCCGGGTAAGGACACTGCCGTTGTACCCTTGAGCAAGGTACTTAACCTGCATTGCTTCAGTATATATCCAGCTGTATAAATGGATACAATGTAAAGTGCTATGTAAAAAGTTGTGTAAGTCGCTCTGGATAAGAGCGTCTGCTAAATGCCTGTAATGTACAGGTGAGGTCTGCAGGTGAAGACTACAGGAAAAATCTGCAGGTGAAGACTACAGGTGAGATCTGATGGTAAAGACTACAGGTGAGGTCTGCAGGTGAAGACTACAGGTGAGATCTGCAGGTGAAGACTACAGGTGAGGTCTACAGGTGAAGACTACAGGTGAGATCTGCAGGTGAAGACTCACTGGGGCCCATGAGGTACTGTCCATGTTTGTCACTGATCCCCGGGTCCTTCAGCCGGCTGTGTTTGCTGGAAGGAAGGAAAGAAAAGAAAAGAAAGAGTGTGAATGAAAGAAAGATCATTCCTTACCCCCCAAAAAAATCCTGGACCCCACATCTCTCTCCACTACTCCATCACTCTCTTATTTTTCTTCCTTCCTTTAAAATATCAACACTTTTCCCAACCCAGGGAACTGGGAAAGACTACAGAAAGAAGGGCCCAGAAAGGGCTAATGGCTAACATCGCCGAATCAGCTGCACCATAATCAGCAGGACATTGAGCAGCAATCAGAGCAGCGTCTCATCTCTCCTGCAACAGGACAGGCTTAGAGATATGACCTCATCAGGACTGAATTCACTCCAATAACAAATCCTTTAGCACAACAGCTGGATTGTGAACTGAGATTAGTTTTTTTTTCCTGAAAGTTTGGGAAACTGCCCTGAAGTGGAAACATCCTTTAAAATCCTGTCTCCTCCTTGTGTGTGTGTGGTGTTTGTGTGTGTGTGCGTGTGTGTGTGAGAGAGGGAGTGTGTGTATGTGTGTGTGAGAGAGGGAGTGTGTGGTGTTTGTGTATGTGTGTGTGTGAGAGAGGGAGTGTGTGTGTGTGTGGTGTTTGTGTATGTGTGTGTGTGTGTGTGTGTGTGTGTATTTAAAAGTCAGGCAGATCCTCTTAAAAGTTTCCTCTCCTCAGCTCTTTATGATGTGTAAACTTCTCAGAACAGCTTGTAACCCGATGACAGTCAGCAGCTATAAATCTGTATTTACCTGCATAGCGAAAATGCCCCCTCCCCCCCCCCCCGCTCCTGTCCTACTTTCTCTCTCTCTTAGTCTCTCTCTCGCGCTCCCTCCCTCTCTCTGTCTCGCTCTCTCTCTCTTTCTGTTATTGCCTCTGCAGTTGCTGTTTTAAATTATTTTTTGTAAACGCAGTACAGTCCTCCCAGCGATATCCACCCCCGCCCCCCCCCCCACACCACATCTGTGACTGTCTGCCCCCCATTCCCCCCCCCCCCCCCAAATCCTTGGCAAGTTCGCGTTGTGCCCCTGTTGCCCTGTGTCAGTCCTAAGGGGACTCAGTGGTTGGGGGGGTGGGGGTAGGGGGGCAGGGGGGGTGCAGGTCCGGGTGGGTCCGGCGCTGACGAGCGGGAACCAGAACTCGCTCTCTTCTCACGGGACAAAAATAGCCGCGCTGGCCCCGCCCTCCGGCCCGGTAAGGCTCGTTCCCATGGCGCCGACCCCCAGGGGTCACGGCCATTGTTCTCCTGTCCAGCGGAGCCCGGGGAGGGGCGGGAACCACCACTTCCTGTCCAAACCCCGCCCCTCCCCTTCTTTCACTACCCTCACTTTCACCCTTTACAGGATGCAGTGGATAGGGAGCCGGCCCTCGGAGCGGAGAGGCTGCGGGTTCGAGTCCCAGGTGAGGGGCACAGCCGTGTTGTGTGTAAGCTGCAGCGAGGTGCTTATCCGAGCAGAACGGTCTGGTGTAAACAGCCGGGATTACATTTACATTACAGGAGCCCGGCTGAGCCGATTAGCCAATGAGACGCGCGCCGCAGAAACGGCTAAAGCGCTAGGGAAGCTAATCCCCCCGCGCACCTGGGGAACGTTCCGCACGCACGGGCGCGGTAAACCGCGGGGAAATGTCTGGGGGGGGGGGGGTACTTATTCCAGGTGTCAGCTTACTAAACCTACCCCCCCCCCCCACCCCGTCCTCCACGGCCCCCTGGGGCCTCCCGTACTCCGCATGCCTGACTTTGACTGGAGGGCATAGAAATCCGCCCCCCTGGTGGGGTTTAAATGGCACACGCCCATCACACACACGAGACGGACACTCCTCAAAATCCCCCCCCCCCCCGCCCGTCCAATCAAAGGCTTAACTGGGTTCCCTCTAGGCTGGGGGGGGGTTGGGTCTCAGAATATTCAGGATTTAAGACCCCCCCGCACAGCCTCAGGGGGGCACAGGTCCGTCCCACACAGTCTGGCCAGCACCTTCACCCGCCCCCCACCCCCAAATCTCCTCCATGTTCTGTCCTTCTCTGCTCTCCCCGCTTCCTCCCCCTTTCTCCCTACCTTCAGCTACCTCCCATCTGACATCTCTTTCCCTCACTCTCCCCCTCTTTCTCCTCTTTTTTCTCTTTCTACCTTTAGCTCCCTTCGATCTGACATCTCTTTTTCTCCCTCTCCCCATCTTTCTCTGTCTCTCCCCCTCTCCCACTTCCCTCCACCCTTCCACTTTTCATCCTGTCCTCCCTCTCTTCCCCTCTCCCCCCCTCTCTCTCCCTCCATTTCTCACCGTATGCAGAACACGGCCATGGCGATGATGGAGATGAGCAGCAGAGTTCCCATGGCAACCAGGACCCCCGTGACCATCAGCTGGGAATCGGGCGTGGCTACAGAGAGAGGGTGGCCAGGCGGGGGGGGGGGGGGTGGGGGAGAACAAGAGGGGTAAGGAGAGACAGAAAGGGAGGAAGTTGTGAGAGAGGAGAACAGAGAGACAGAAAGGAGAGAAGGAGCGAGAGAGGGAGGTAAAGAGGAGGGAAGGGGGGGTACAGACAGAGAAAGGAGGGAAGGAGTGAGAGAGGGAGGTATAAGAGGAGGGAATGGGGGGGACAGACAGAGAAAGGAGAGAAGGAGTGAGAGAGGGAGGTAAAGAGGAGGGGATGGGGGGGGGGGGGAACGTTACTGATGGTGCAGTACGGCGTTCTCTCAGACCGCAGAGTGAGATGAAGGCGTATAAACAGCCAGGCCAGGCCTGCAGAGTATTTACATTAAGGCAGAACAGATGGACAGCCAGGGGGGGAGAGTCTGCAGCGCGGGGGGGGGGGGGGAGGGGGGGGGGGGCGCGGTGCGTACCTTCGGGCAGGGTGCGGACCGTGGTGGCGGGGCTGAAGGACCCGTACCCCGCCACAGTGCGAGCCCGGACCTGCACCTCGTATTCGGTGGCCCGACGCAGGTCACTCAACACCACCTCGTTACTGGAGGACTCCTTATACCTGCAGGAGTGCTCCTCCTCCTGCCGCTGCTGCGGGGGGGGGGGAGGGGGGAGAAGAGTTTGGAGATTTAAAAAAATGAAGAGAGCGGAAGGATGGATGGCAGGATGAGGGAAGGAGGGGGGGAGAGACGGGGGGAGTGAGAAACAAGGACGGGGGAGGAAAGAGAGAGATTTATTTTTTTCCCTGGCTACATCTTCATCCAGAAAAGGATTCAGTATACAGAGTCCTGCTACAGACCTGTATGGTTACTGTATGGTTGTGGTAAGGTTGCTGTATAGTTGCAGTATGGTTATAGCTGGTTGCTGTATGGTTGTGGTATGGTTGCTGTATGGTTATAGCTGGATGCTGTATGGTTGTGGTATGTTTGCTGTGAGGTTGCAGTATGGTTGCAGTATGGTTGCTGTATGGTTGCTGTATGGTTATAGCTGGGTGCTGTAAAGTTGGTGTATGGTTGCAGTATGGTTGCTGTAAGGTTGTGGTATGGTTGCAGTATGGTTGCTGTAAGGTTGTGGTATGGTTGCAGTATGGTTGCTGTAAGGTTGCAGTATGGTGGCAGTAAGGTTGCTGTGAGGTTGCAGTATGGTTGCAGTAAGGTTGCTGTAAGGTTGCAGTAAGGTTGCTGTAAGGTTGTGGTATGGTTGCTGTAAGGTTGCAGTATGGTTGCTGTAAGGTTGTGGTAAGGTTGCAGTAAGGTTGCTGTAAGGTTGCAGTAAGGTTGCTGTAAGGTTGCAGTATGGTTGCTGTAAGGTTGCAGTATGGTTGCAGTAAGGTTGCAGTAAGGTTATAGCTGGGCTCACCCTCTCACAGTAGCGCAGCTGGTACAGCAGGATGGTGTAGTGCGGCTGCTCTGGGCGAGTCCAGTGCAGAGTCATACTGCTCTCTGTGGCATCGCCCTGCATGATGCCAGACACCAGCACCGGCACTGTACACACACACACACACACACACACACACACACACACACACACACACACACACACACACACACACACACACACACACACACACACACACACACACACACACACACACACACACACACACACACACACACACACACACACACACACACACACACACACACACACACACACACACACACACAACCACACACACACACACACACACACAACCACACACACACACACACACACAGGTTAAGAGCTACTAGAACTGCAATGGACCAGCAGTCACACAAAATATAAAAGTAAAACTCCAAACCCCTCCCCTCTCTGACCCCGCCCCCACCCCTCTCTGACCCCTCCCCCCCCGGCCCCGCCCCCCCTCTGACCCCCCCCCCCCCCCCCGGCCCCGCCCCCCCTCACCGTCGCGGCTGGTGGTGACGTTGACGCTGTCGGCGGCCGGCTCCCTGCCGCTGTGCTGGGAGACCCCGTTGTGCGCCTGCACGCTGAAGCTGTAGGTGGTGTGGGGCAGCAGGCCCCAGACGGTGACGCGGCGGGCCGTCAGGCCGGCGGGGGCGGGCCGGTAGCTCACGCTGTCCCCGCAGGGGGTGCAGGGGGCCCCCAGGGGCCGGCACAGCAGGCACAGCACCGCGTAGCTCAGGTCCCGCCTCCCGCCGCTGTCCAGGGGCTCGCTCCACTCCAGCGTGACCGAGGTGTCGTTCACCTGCGTTACGATGCTGCGCGGGGCCGAGGGGGGCTCTGGGGGGGGGGGGGGGGGGGCAGCAGGGTGGCATAGGGGTGGGGGGGAGATGGGGTGAGGGAGGGGCAGGGGGGTGAGGAGGAGGGGAGGGCAGGGTGAGGAGAATGGGGGGCAGGGGGGTGACGGGGGGAGACGGGGGTGAGAAAATAAATCACTCAGTGATTCCCATACGCTGCATTGCCAACACATTCCACCACATTGCCAAAGCACATAATTTCCTCAAATGAAAAATTTCCAAACTAATCGCTCAGTGGGAGTGAGGAAAATGTTCTAAAAATAATGAATTATGATTTTGTTTTGAAGCGGCAGACATATTCCCTGCTCTGTTTAACAGAATCTCTGAGGAGCTCATAACGACTGCAAAGGCCAAACTCAGATTCCCTTATTCCTCATTAGTGCGCCAAAACATTGTGGGCCATGACTAATTAAACAATATTTAAACGGTGACTATTTGGATGTAAAACCAGCCTTGTTACGGCATATTCTCTTGTGTGCGAGTGTGTGTGTGTGTGCGCATGCGTGTGTGTGTAGATGCGCGTGCGTGTGCTTGTGTGTATGCGTGTGTGCTTGTGCGTATCACACAGGGTAATAGATGAAGAGGGTCAACGAAATGAACAGGAAACAGGAAGTACAAACTCATCAGTCCCAACTGCAGCTGTTCTTTTTCCATCACATTCCCACAGAACTGTGCAGACCGTACTGCGCATGAGTGTGTGTGTGTGTATGCGTGTGTGTATGTGCACGCATGTGTGCAGGTATGTGCAAGTGTGTATGTGTGTGAGAGGGTGAGTGTGTGAGTGTGTGTGCATGCGTGAATCTGTCTCCCAGGCTCTTGTACTTGTTTCATGTCTGACTTTGCCATCGTTTCATAGTTTGTTGTGCTAAACTAATGTTGCCAGCATCGCTAACTTAGATGCCAGATTTAGCGGCAGATTTTTAATTTATCACTTTTGCTTCAACGCAAAATAATCACATTTTCCCCACAAACACCCATATGAACAAGCAAATTACCCCAGAAATGCATTTATACGCTGCATTAAGTAACTGCTCCCCAAATTGGAACATGGTGGTGCTCGTGTACATGCTCACCACGCATCATCACAGGAATACATGGGGGGGGGGTAGTGACATCACACACTGAAGCCCGGGGGGGAAGGGGATTTGAGGGGATTTAAAACACCCCCAAAATCCACTTTAATGCCAAAGCGTCGATAAGGCGAATCTTTAATTTCAACCCCCACACATGCTCAGTAAACCCCCCCCCCACATCGCGCTTAAAATTTTAACTTCAAACGAGAAGCTGAGGACTGATAGCGAGAACAGGAGGCCACACCCCCTACAGGAGAGCGCTGGCGGGGAGAGGGGGAGGATGAGGAGAGTGCTGGTAGGAAGAAGAGAGTGCTGGTGGACAGAGGGAGGAAGAGGAGAGTGCTGGTGGACAGAGGGAGGAAGAGGACAGGGAAGAAGAGGAGAGTGCTGGTGGACAGAGGGAGGAAGAGGAGAGGGAGGAAGAGGGGAGCGCTGGTGGACAGAGGGAGGAAGAGGAGAGGGAGGAAGAGGAGAGCGCTGGTGGACAGAGGGAGGAAGAGGAGAGGGAGGAAGAGGAGAGCGCTGGTGGACAGAGGGAGGATGAGGAGAGGGAGGAAGAGGAGAGGGAGGAAGAGGGGAGCGCTGGTGGACAGAGGGAGGATGAGGAGAGGGGGGGATGACGGAACAGGGTCAGGGAAGGACAGAGAGATGAAGGTTCTAACATGTCCTCCACCATCTGCTCTCTCTTCTGCTACCCTCCTCTCATTCTGCTGGGAAAGACTGTTAAACAGAGAGAGAGAGAGAGAGAGAGAGAGAGAGGAGGTGGAGGAGAAGGAAGAGGAGGAGGAGGAGTGGCACCAGAGAATAGAGAATGGACGGATAACAGAAAAGAAGGATAGAGCGGTGGAGAGAATGTGAGAAAGACAGAGGCAGACTGAGGACACGGAGGAGGGAAGGAGAGGACAGCGCTCCTTTCTTTATTGTCCTTGTGTATAAACGCTATAGTCTCTCCTCCATGATTTACTAAACCTGCTGTTTATATGGACTCCAGCCCCACTGCACAAGAGCTGGGGCCAGTACAGATCTGGATTTGAGTTAGAGACACATTCTTCACTGTTACCCGCTGCAGCTACACCCCGGCTGAGATTCCGCGGGCCCACGCACATAAAACACGTCTTTTACTTTCCATTTAATCCCTTTATTGTGTGTTATGATGCCGCCGCCATTATTATTCTACATTCATTTGGCGGACAGTTATATTAAGAGCTACTTACAGGCCTATCAGGACCGTGATACACAGAATCACAGGAACATATTCAACCGTTACTCACTGTTCTACTGAATTAAAGGGCGAGAGAGGGGGGGAGATGGAGAGAGATGGGGGGAGAGAAGGAGAGGGGAGGGAAGGGGAGAGAGGTAGAGAAGTAGAGAGAGAGAGAGGGGGAGAGAAGGAGAGGAGAGGGAGGGGGAGAGGTAGAGAAGTACAGAGAGAGGGGAAGAAGGAGAGGAGAGGGAGGGGGAGAGGGAGGGAGAATGAAAGATTCACAGCCCTACTATAGTGGCCCATTATAAACTAAGGGCCAGTCCCCTGAGTCTTGGGCCAAATTAAGCAGTCTACACCAGCGATGGGGGGGGGGGGCTGTTCACTGGGTGATGGGGGGGGGGGCGGGGCTCCTGTATTGCAGAACTGTGAAGAATGACTGGTACCTTTATGTACTTCTGGTACTTTAATATGATAATGTCCTCCCCTGAAATATAGTAGTGGGCTGTTTTCGAATTCTGACCATGTTCTTTCAGGAACAGAAGTCTCTGGTCTGTAAAAACTCTTTATATCGCATGCAGCTGGTCTGGAATGTCCCGCAAATTATGCATAACTGAAATGGCTTGACTGGAATTAAATCATCTGAATTCAGTAATTCAATCAAGAACTGAGAGGGAGAGAGAGACTGACAGACTGTGTGCATGGGTGAGAGAGAGAGAGGGAGACTGTGTGAGTGTGCGTGTGATTGAGATGGACAGAAAGAGAGAGAGAGAGAGAGAGAGAGAGAGAGAGATTGTGTGTGTGCGCATCAGAGAGTGAGAGAGACTGTGAGTTTGTGTGTGTGAATGAGATAGTCAGAGAGAGAGAGAGAGAGAGAGAGAGAGACTCACTTGTACAGGGTGTTTCAGGGGTGTCCGAACTGGCGCGGAGGTAACCGGGGCGACAGGCGCAGGACGCTGCACCAACGCTGGCGGAGTGACTGTTGGCCGGACAGAGGGAGCACTGACCGGCTCCAGGTCCAGATTTGAACCACCCCACCGGACACTCTGCGGGAAAAGGGGGAACACCTCAGTAACTCACCCCAAAACTGGACAAAATTCATCCCTCACAGAAACGGCGGCCAAAAGACACAGAAACGAGATGTACCGCGCAAAAGCCATCCGCGTTATTCAAGACACACAAACGACCGTTAAAAAAACGGATCTGTCTCTGCGGAGCCGCTGCCAGCTCGCGGACACAAACACAAATACTACTTTGCTCTTCTGCACGTTTGCCTCTTTTCAAACACCTTTTGTGATTTATGTTTTTATTTTATTTTTAATAAAATATAAAAAGGACAAAAATAAATATCTGGTAATGAGCATTTTTTGTTTTCATCCCGTATGTCCTGTGAGGTCAATTCTGAGAAAAATGCAGACCCGAAGGGAGTATAAACCAGGTTATTCACCTACAATTATCTCTGTAGAGAATTATTTGTAAATAATATTTTGAACTGACTGTGGTGTTAATACTCCCCCCCTCCTCCTTAGCGCCCGTGTCTGAGCAGTTAGCCGCGTAGCTTAGCCCTCGCGCACAGGTCTATCGCACGTGGGAGGACGGCGCTCCCTGGTAATGAGGAAAAGAACGCGCTCTCCAGGCTGCGCGAGGGCGTACGCAGCACAGAGCTGGATTTCGATATCAGACAGTAAGGCTGCGTGAGCGCTAACAGATAATCCGGAGTAAAACACTTAACGGATCAAACAAACAAATCCAAAACAAACAAAAATACAAAGCCCAGTGCATCTTGTTGAATGTGAATTCGAGGACAAGGCTTCAAAACTGAATTAAGAGTCGCAAGATGCACGTTTCCGATGTAGTGGCATATCTGCACCAGAACAGAGAAGCCATCGTGTCCTCTGTCATGCTCGTAGCTTTGTTTTTTTACGGTGACTTTGGGAAGTGTAGCCTATTCACGCCTGTCACTTGGAAAATATGGGTTTGCTACTGTTTATAGCTGCTTTTTCGATAACAGTAGCCCACAACACTTCTCGTTGTTTGCCCAGCGGATTCCGACTGGGGGGTTGAGTCCAGATTTCAAAAAGACTGCCGTCAGCTTTTCCCACAACCCGGAGCACATTCATCATTAACCAAACAATTCTTTCTTCAAAAAAAAAACGAAGATAAAACAGAGGCGCTAACTGTGTTACACAGGAAGCCGTAGGACGGCGCGAAAAAGCCCCGCGTCAGCCCGAACCGAGGGCACGGTGACTTCATTACAATTCAACAGCAGCTTCCCTTCCCAGACCGTATTAATAGCCTCCCTTTGTTAAGCAGTTACCGCACAAAACTTTCTATCCTCTTTTTTGTGTCTGCCAATTTCCACAATAATAAACGCTGAGTTAACTGATCAGAGAGAGGGTGGGAGGGAGAGAGAGGGGGAAAGAGACAGAGCTGGTTATTGGGGTCGTTATTCTTATTAGCTTCATTGCTTAATAAGAATAATAAAAGTAACAATAATTATTATTATTTAATATTTTGAAGTGTAATTAAAGCTTTATTGGCATGACATTGCCAAATTAAAATTTCAGATACTACTGATGTAAATATAACTATATAGATTTACAGATGCAAGCAGACACTCTCTCCCTCTCTCTGTCTCTCACGCACACACACACACATTATCTGCCTGCGTATCTGTATGAGGGTGTGTATGTGTGTGTGTGTATCAGTATGAGGGTGTGTGTGTGTGTGTGTGTATCTGTATGAGGGTGTGTGTGTATTCTGTATTGTACAGTACGGTCATGTAATGCAGCAGCTCGTTGTGTGTGCTGTGTTTGGCACGATCTCTACCCGTCTCTGCCAGCAGCGGCAGGGTGGGGGCATGGGGCGGGGGGGGGGGGTGAGGTTAAGCAAAGTGCAGCATATATCCTCTCTTTTACTGGTGTGGGAAAACAGGCTTACAGCTCACTGCCTGTCTGCAGGTAGAAAATAACTCAGAGAAGTTTACACCGTAAAAAGCAGAGAGGACAGGGGGAAGTTTTAAAAGAGTCAGCGTGACTCTAAAGGAGGTTTGTGCAAAGTGTCGCCTCGCTGACAGACAGAGCGGAGAGACTAAACACCCCCCCCCTCTATCGGCTTTAACAGTGTGGAGGGGGGGGGGGGGGGGGGACTGAGTTTACCCACAGCGACACAATAATGCATCCATCACAGAGAGAGGGGTTTACATTTTCAGAGGTGTGTGTGTGTGTGTGTGCGTGTGCGTGTGCGTGTGTGTGTGCGCGCGCGCGTGGGCCGTGGGGAGGTCTCACGACACACTATCTGGAATGTGACCCCAACATATCCTCACACCCACATGTGTGTGTGTGTATGTACTCCTGTGTACACCAGTCAATTTGTGGGAAATAACAGATTTACACAATGCTTAGTGGTGAATATCTCTCTCTCTCCCTGTCTCCCTGTCTCATAAATCCCTCATTCAGAGAGAGAGAAGGGAGGGAGAAGACAGAAAGATTTTCTCTCCGGTTAGTCAGGATGACTAACGCAGCAGATGGGAGAAGTGCCCCCTCCTGCCGGTCCACACAGGCCAGGCAGGACAGCCAGCAGATGTGGCTTTGGGGGTGGCAGCTGGTGTAAAGGGGAGAGAGACAGCAAGAGGGGGGGCGGGAGGAAGGGGGGGGGGGCAGACTGGACGGAGGACCAGTGAAATAATTAACTTCCTTTTAATTGGGGAAGGCGTCCAGACCTAAACGTTAAAATTAACAGTTCAACATTCCGCTGACAGGAGCCTTACTAAAATTAGAAAATAAAGAGATTTGTTTTATTTATTTATTTACATTTTTTATTAATTTATTTGCTAGGTTTTGCCCTGGTTTCCAGAACAGGAGAAACAGAAATGGGGAAAAAGCTGACAGGTCGGGTTTATAAAGACCAGCTATGGCAGTGTGTGTGTGTGTGTGTGTGTGTGCGCGCGTGTGCGTGCCTGTGCGTGTGCGTGTGTGTGTTTGTCTGTGTGAGGAGATCCCTGGTAAGTGAACCTACATCCTTCCAGTGAGGATCATCCCTCTTTCCTCTCCTCCTCCCCCCTCCCCTGTGCAATCCCTCCTGTCCTACGGTGAGGACGGGAGAGGGGACTCTTTGTCTTGTAGACCCCCCCACAACTACTTTTCAAGGCGGGTCCAGAACATTTAGCCCCAAAACTTCAGAGGCAGTGTAAGCCGACCCTGCTGACCGGGTCCCACCCCCAGCTGACCCCCCGCCTCTCCCCCCTGGGGGGGGTCATTATTGGGGTTTCTACTCTCAGCAGAGCAACCCCATTTTCAGAGGGGTGGGGCTACAGGTAAAGGTGTTGTGTGACCTGACAAATCTGAGACCTCATCCAATCACAAAATGGCCATACACCTTGAAATTGTATTAACAAAACTGGCTGAATTTAAAGTATTATTTAGACTAGCTGTGTTATTCAAACTAGCTTGATTTAGAGCTCCCTGTCAATTTGGACTTCGGAGTTGCCCCTGAGAGGGGGCGGGCCTTGTCTGTGAAAAGGCTGTAAGCCAATCAGGAACTGGTGATTTAAACTGCCTCCAGTTGCAATCAAACCTTCAAACGACCTTCCAACTACCTTCCATTTTTCAAACTCTCACACATACTACTATTCTTTCTCACAAGCACACGCATTCTCTCACAAATACAACTATTCTCTCTCACACGCACACACGCATTCTCAGTCACATACTACTATTCTCTCTCACAAATACAACTGTTCTCGATGATGGTGTGTGTGTGTGAGAGGAAGTATGATTTATGGCCTAAACAGCCTCTTATATGTGTGTGCGTATCTGTGTGTGGATGTGTGGGTGAGTGTGTGTGTGGGCGGGCGGGGGGGGACAACTGAAGAATATCATATCATAAAAATCATCTCAATGGAAAAGTGTCTGCATTTTTCTCTCTCTCACTCCCTCTTTTCTTTTATCTCTCTGACACAGGAGGCACGCATTCCTCGTCTCCCCCTCTCCAGCCCGGTGCGTACAGCCTGGCGCAGAGCATCAGGCTGCTTCCTCACGGGAGCCAATCAGGCTGCTTCCTCACGGGAGCCAATCAGGCTGCTTCCTCACGGGAGCCAACCGCTGCAGCAGCACCACGGCGGGATCGCCGTTAAAACCGCCAACCTGGTCCGGCAAGAGACCCGCCTAACCGCTGCCCGGCACCAGGGCAGGGGCGTGGCAGGACAGCGGCCTTCTGGCACTGCTGAGGGTGTGTGTGTGTGCGTGTTTGTCCAGACTCTCAACCCTCAAAGATTCACCTGAATAGACTTATTCACTCAGACCGGCTATTTTACCAGCTAGTTTAACTCCCTCAGACTGTAACCTGCCCAACCCATTTCGATTATGTGCACTGATAGACCCTTCACTACATTTGTGTTACCATTCAGCCTATCTTAATCATTACACCAGGCCCCCCTCCACCCAGGTGCCCCACTTCCTAAGTACCACCCCCCCTTCACCCAGGTGCCCCACTTCCTAAATACCCACCCCATCTCCCCCCCCCCCTCCCCAGGTGCCCCACTTCCTAAACCCCCTGCCCCCCCGAACCCCACACTGCATCAGAGTCACTCACCGTGGCAGCTGGCGTCCAAGGCGACGGGCTGGTACCCCGGCAGGCAGGTGCAGGTGGAGGTGGGCTGCCCCACCCACTGGCCGTCCTCACCGCAGAACATCCGCGGGGGGGCGGCGGCCTTGGCGGGCCGCTGGGCGGCGTTGGGCACGCACACGCCCTGCGCCTCCTGCACCAGCGCCCGCGGGACGGTCTCGGGGAAGGAGGAGAAGGCGCGCGTGATGGCGGGGCACTTCTTAAAAAACACGCGCACGGAGAGCAGCGCCATGCAGGCCCCCTGCGCCTGGAACGCCAGGTAGAACCCGCGCGCCGTCAGCGGGCCCAGCCGCAGCGTCTTCACGTTGAACTTCCTCTCCCCGTCCTTACGCAACAGGAAGTCAGCCGCCACCGTGTCCACCTGCGGGGAGACTGGAGTCAGCTGACCTGCTCTTACTTTACTGGCCCTTTAGGGCAGGAGAGATCATATAAAAATATACAGTGTACTCGTCTGTGTGAGCTTATTATAGAGAATAAGACTCATCTCTGTAAACCTAATATACAGTCCAAGACCTCGTTGTAAACTTTATATAGTTTAAGTTACATTTAGAGGTCGTAACACAGTTCTACTGAACTGAATTTAAGTGAATAAGGGACGAGTAAAACCACATTCACCTCAGTGCGCACAGTGTGTGAGAAAGACCAGGCCTGTGTCAGTGTAAAGTCAGAGTAAACGGTAAGTAAACTTTACAGTCTTTGTGTAAAGTCTTTGTGTAAAGCCCTAGTAAGAGGCGAGTACGCCCTGTCGCTCACCTTGACGTAGGGGTTCTCCATCCAGGACGGGTGGTCGGGCGTGGCCTCGTCGGAGTCGGCCTGGTAGTAGAGGAGGTTGAAGGTCTCCTTGCAGGTGCGGTGGTGGGAGGGCAGGGAGGAGCACTCCATCATGGTGAAGCGCAGCTCCACGTAGGCCTGCCACGCCCCACGCCGCTGGATCAGCGTGCTGCGCAGCCAGTGGCTGCCCAGGCTGCCCGCGCCGTCCGACGGGCAGATCTGATAGGTCCGCACGCTGTTGTTGTCCTCGTCCAGGCCACTCACCTCCTCCCACT
>NC_049209.1:53681261-53683761 GCF_013347855.1 Anguilla anguilla
CCAGTGTGTGTCAGGTCCCCCCATGCCTGTCCTGACCACACCTGTGAAATGCAAGCCTGGGTGTGGTCAGGTGAGACCGGGTGTGGCCAGGTGAGACCGGGTGGGGCCAGGTGAGATCATGTGGCGCCTGACTTGTGAGCTCGTCTGAACGCACACCCACACCGGTGCTCACACACATTGCAAAACAATCACATTTTTTTCACAGAATAACTCCCGTCGGAATTTTCACTGACTTTGAACTGAACCGACAAAACCAAAAAAAGAAAAAAAACTGTAAACAACAAAAGAAAAAAAGGAAAGAAAAAGAATAAAAGGACGTTATTTTCAGCCCGAGCGAAGATAAGCCAGTTCAGAGGAAAATGCAAACGTCTCAGAACTTCAATAAACAGAATCAGGGAACCACCGGTTGAGCACGAGCTCGGCGTGCTCTGGGAGCCGGGCGAGCCGCCAGCGAGCGAGAGGAGGGCGAGCGTTAGGGCGCTGCTGTACTGCCCGAGCGCTGCTGTACTGCCCGAGCCCTGCTGTACTGCCCGAGCGCTCCACTTCCCCTAACCCTAACCCTAACCCTAACCCTAACCCAAAACCCAAACCCTAACCCTAACCCTAACCCTAACCCCTAACCCTAACCCAAACCCCTAACCCTAACCCTAACCCAAAACCCTAACCCTAAACCTAAACCTAACCCAAACCCCTAACCCCTAACCCCTAACCCTAACCCAAACCCCTAACCCTAACCCTAACCCTAACCCAAAACCCTAACCCTAAACCTAAACCTAACCCAAACCCCTAACCTTAACCCTAAACCCTAACCCCTAACCCTAACCCTAACCCTAACCGAGCTCCTCGCCGAGCTCCTCGCGCTCTGGACTCTATCGCAGCGGCGCGTCGGAGCCGCCCCCCAGTTCGGCTTTGAAGGTGCCGCCGTGCATGCTGGGATTTTTTACGACGATGATGCATCAGCGCCGCTCAGACGACACAAAACGAGTTTCCCCGTCGTCCAGCGTCCAAAATGGCGGGAAAACAATCCTGCCGCTCAAACCAAAAAAGACGGGAGGACCAGACGAGCACGGAGGTGACCCTGCCTGGATAAGCAGGCTTCAGACCCACGGAGACAAAATGGCGACTCCCAGTGCTCCCAGAATACCCCACTGTGTCACCCCAGGCCACCGTACTCCTGCCCAATCACAGCACCATGTTTCAGAGCCCCTGTCAGTTAGGCCCTAGGAAACATACTAGCTCCCCTGAGCTCCCCACCGCCCCCTTCCTCTCCCACCGCTCCCCTCCTCTCCCACCGCTCCCCTCCCCCCCCCCCCCCCCCCCCCCCCCCCCACAGACAGCTCCCCAGGTAATAACCTCGCTCAAATGTTAAAAGCGATGCTGTGAGGACACTGTGCATTAGCTGTGCTGAGATAAGAAGAGCTTTTCTCCCTCCCCCCACCAGGTGTAACTCTGGGTCACAGAAATCTTTAAAAGAAAAATTTAATTTGGAAAATTAATTCGCACATTGCTCTGACTCAGATAACAGCTAAAAGCTCAGTTAGGAAGAGATCAATCAGAGCGAGACGGAGAGAGAGAGAGAGAGAGAGAGAGGGAGAGAGAGAGAGAGAGAGAGAGAGAGAGAGAGAGAGAGAGAGAGCAGGGGTGCTCGCTGAGGACAGGATGCCCGAGACGTCCGTCTTTATAAAGAACAGGAAACAGTTCCCTTAATTTACCACAAACACAGCTGCAGACAGCAAGCCATTAAAAAAATTAATTTAACCCGCGTTTGTGGAAAAGGACGGGGGAAAATCAAGGCGCACAGGCAAACGAGACAACTGGTCCTGAAAATGACTGTTTCCCAGTTTGATGAGAGATCTGTGTCAATTAAGCAGTTAGCGTTAAAAGCAGGTAAAATTACACACGTCAGTGGAGCGGCTAGGCGCTGCATCCAGGCTGAGGGTAATTAGCCGCCATAACCAGCCTGGCTGCACTGCTCAGCATTGCTTAACGGAAAAACACCAATCAACAGACTATCCGGCACGGATTGATTTTTGTGTGTGTGTGTGTGTGTGTAAGATAGATGGAGTGATTGACTGGGTGTGTGTGTGTGTGAGAGAGAGTCAGATAGACTGAGAGATTGACTGTGTGTGTGTGTGTGTGTGTGTGTGTGTAAGACAGACTGAGTGATTGAGTGTGTATGTGTGAGTGAGAGTGTGTGTGCGTGTGTGTGTTTGTTTTTGTCTGAGAGATGCAGGATAGCTAATCATTCGTAAATGTAGTCTGATGAAGAGGCAAAAAGCTGGAACTGGCATGGAGATCAAAGCCAAAACAAATATAACAATGCCTGCCCCCCCCCACCACCCCCACCCCCACCCCCGCACAGACACTACACACAATGTGCTCTGACCACTCCACACCGCCCCCCCCAACGCCCCCTACACACACACACACACACACACACACACACAATAGGGTTAGAAACAGATCATAACACAGAATGCAATGTCCTCAAATCCACACA
>NC_049209.1:53688761-53721261 GCF_013347855.1 Anguilla anguilla
ATGCCCTCAGCTCCTGGGCCTGTGCAGAAATCTGCAGCTTCGGGCCCAGAGTATGCAGGGGCTCCACACGGTGCTGAGGTGTGTGTGTGTGTGTGAGTGTGTGTGTGAGAGAGAAAGAGTGTGTGTGTGTGTGAGAGAGAGAGTGTGTGTGTGTGTGTATGTGAGAGAGACAGAGTGTGTGTGTGTGTGTGTGTGTGAGAGAGAAAGAGTGTGTGTGTGTGTGTGTGTGTGTGTGTGAGAGAGAGAGAGTGTGTGTGTGTATGTGAGAGAGACAGTGTGTGTGTGTGTGTGTGTGTGAGTACTCCTGTATGTGTGTGTATGTGGATACGTGTGAGTGAAAGAGAGCACGACAGAAAGCGAGAGAGAAAGAGAGGGGGAAGGGAGTGAGAGAGTGAGACAGTAAGCTACTTAGTGAACTTTTTTCCAGGATTTCAGGATTTAAATAATGACTTTGGCAGTTAATCCCTCCCCCGTGCAGAGCTGGGTTTCCTGTCTTACGCTCACGTTCCTGAAAGGGTAACAGGATAATCAGACGCAGTGCCGCGCTGCCCAAACAGCTCGGGCTTCTCCGCGAGTCAGAATCTCAGCTCTCCTCTTTTTTAATCCCTCCGTTCCACTCCCACCGTTTCTCTGGGGTCTTTTTTTTTACCTGTGAGGAAGCTTGTGTCCTGAAAGGGGTCCTGTAACGGGCCGCTCTGCAGCTCAGTTTAAGATACCCATTTTAGTTCTGCTATGCGCTGAGACAGTAACCGCAGGGTCCCTGTCCAGATCAGCTCATTTCACCGAGCGTACATTGTTTCCGATTTTCCACATCCTGCGAACGTTCGATTCATTCAGACTGCGTCAGCTCATGTGCGCCGCCCCCCTCGCGGCTGAACGGGGGGGGGGGGGGAGGGATTCGGGTTCCGGAGTCCGGCGCTCCCGCCCCGCTCTGCCGCCGGAGTCGCGCCTTCTGGAGGACATTACCGCCGTAATTGAAAAAACGGGAGCGTGACGGGACTCCGCGCCCGCAGGAGGGGCATCGAACCCGCGCAGGAGGGGGGGGGGGCATCGAACCCGCGCAGGAGGGGGGAGTCGAACCCGCGCAGGAGGGGGGGGGAGTCGAACCCGCGCAGGAGGGGGGGGGAGTCGAACCCGCGCAGGAGGGGGGGGGAGTCGAACCCGCGCAGGAGGGGGGGGGGGGAGTCGAACCCGCGCAGGAGGGGGGGGGAGTCGAACCCGCGCAGGAGGGGGGGGGGAGTCGAACTCGCGCAGGAGGGGGGGGGGGAGTCGAACCCACGCGGGGGGGGGGGGGGGGGGGGGGGGGGAGAAAGACACCTGACCCCTAATTGCTCTGGTGAATGCAAGGCATCAATTGTAAAGCGCTTTGGATAAAAGCGCTATATAAAAATGCAGTCCATTTTTTAACCCGGCGCAGGAGGGAGGCCAACAGGCTTGTCCGCAGAACGGTCAGTGAACAAACAGCACAGGTACAGGCACCTGTGGTACCTGTGATGGTGAAAGTACCAGTGATAAAGACACCTGTGATGGTACAGGAAATGGTGATGGTACAGGTACCTGTGATGTGTTTGGCACACTGAACTGACCGGATTATTAATACTGTCGGATAACAGACACAACTGTGCTGCTGTAACACGGAAACGATTAATAACTGAAAGTGAATACATTTTGTTTACATAAAAAGGCTTGACTCACGTTCTTCACGTCAGAGCTACAGCACACTTTTACCATCCGGCTGCTTCTGTACGGAGAGCAGGCCTCAGGGAAAAGGTGGAATTTTCAGGGAAAAGGTGGAATTTTCAGGGGAAAGGTGGAACTATGTATGACTCCCAACCTTTTTCCAGGCCAGAGCGTTGAGCACAGAGATGTGATATAGGCAGGAAGGATAAACACTAGAAAGATATCTGCAGACACTCCAGCACCTATACATCAAGCACATAAACTGTGTTTGAGCACGTTTTCAATTACCATGAAGATTACAATGACTATAACTACGAGACATTAACAAGAATATTTTTATAAAGGGTTTTTTTTTCCTTTCTTTCTGAGGGAATGAAGCAATCTTTCATCTCCACAGCCTGATGGTCAATAAAAACCATGTAGGACTTAACAGTCTGTCCAAAGCAAAATCAGCAGGCTAACAATGCTGGCTGCGTTCGGACCCGGCTGTGCTGTTTTCCCTGGGAAACATAATCATGGTGCATAAATAAGAAGCTAGCTCTCCGTTCCTGGGTATGGCGGCCAGTCCACAGCGCTGACAATGGGAGGAAACGTTAGCGTAGCGCGCGCTAAGGTCGACACGGCAGGGTTATTTCTCCACGTCCACTGCCCTGTACAACAGAATATCAGCCTCACAGACCTGAGCTCCTGACTACTACTTTTCCTCTTTTCCCCCCCCCTCACAACTAAGTTTGTTACTAAACCTCTTCATCTATTACAAACGCGGGATTTCCAAAAGGCCTCTGAACATGTTTAGTGGAATTCTGGATCCTATTCCATCCAGGTAAGAGAAGAGACCCCTCTCTGACCTGAAAAGACACCTGACACCTTCCCTGATCACCTGAAATATTTTGCTTCCCACAAAACATTTTAAGCATCCACACGAAGCCCTGCGGCCCTCAACGTGTTCAGTGAACACGGGTATTTTGCTGCGTAAATTTAATAAACAACTTCAACAGAGTGTGAACTCTTTGGCAGGATTACGCCTTACTCTGCAGAAAGCTCTCATTTTGCACAAAAAAAGCTGAGGGCAGAAATTAGGGGCATAAAAAAATATCATAAATAAATACCATATGTGGATCAATAAAAAAGGCAAAAAAACTCGTGCTTGGGTTAAATGAGGTCGGTCATAACTTTTAAGAGTCGCCGGCGTCACAGGGGATTCTATGGCGCGCTACCTTATCAATCACAGCCAGCCAGCCTACGGTCACAGCGATCGATTAACGAGTCTGGATGATTAGTTGGGCAATGTTAATGATTCATGCGCAGCGATAAACGCGTTCGATGCTCAAAGGTCGGGGAGCTCGAGCACTGGACGTTCGTTTCTGAAATCCTCCTCGTGACCCGAGTTCTCCTCCGCGTGCTGCAAGAGCCGATGTTGAGAGCTCTGAAGGCGCAAAACCGTAAATTCACCGTGTTTACTAACCGACTGCAACATCGATTTATTCTGTCTGCGAGTCTGGAAATGCCTCAGCCAAAGGGCCCGGTGTCTGTCCAGGGTGTGACCAGACCACAGGCAACACTGACCAACCAACCCCCCCAGCACCCCCTCCTCCTTTCCTCCTGCCAACCCATTTTGTGAAGAGCACAATGAGGCCTTGGGGGACAAAAACAAGATGATCACCTGATGTTCGACCAGAAACTTCAGGAAATAAGTAGGTTAACAGCATAAATCAAGACAGAAAGCAGCCTGGACCCGACTGTGCTCAGAGTATGCGATGATGTAGCAGGAGGCTAAGCGAAACGCAATACGTCGGAGGGGGAAATCTGCATCGGGATTAACGGCCCCGTCCGCTGTGGTCCAGCGGCTCGAGTTAGGGGGCCGACTGAAGTGGACACCATTTTGGATAAAACTCCCAAATGTCACCAACCTCCCCACCTGTACTTCTAAAGGGTGCGTCGTTCGGATTTCTGGCGGTAATCACGAGCCATTGTGATGTACAGCCAGCAGAGTTTGTGTTCCTGATATCACTAACGGGTTTTGGAACGATATCGGCGTGTAGGCTACCTGTCAGTCATGAAGTTATTAAGTAACTAGTCAGATACACTGAATAAACTCACTGCTTTACGGGTAGAGAGTGGTATCTCCTCGCGCTCGATGGAAAGGCGTTCAGTTCCATAATTTAAAAACTACACAATCCACAGGGCTTGATTAGGACGTTCTGTTAAAAATGTAGGATGGACTCAAATTGTTGTGGGTGGAAACAAGTTGAACTATGCCAAAAATCACTTTGCAGATCTAGCCCCGCTCCACTGTCACTGTAAACTACTGACAAATAAATTGTTAGGCTACAGCTTTTGTTTGTTTGCGATTGTTACCAGCTGCCGATATACACATTTTAATCTTTTCCTTATAGATTTCAGGATCACGTAATAATAATATTTTGAAACAAGCCATTGGGCAGGGGAAAACAATCTAGAAACATAAACGAACAATGTTTCCTTTGGAACACTGCGCTAAATAAACTTTTACCGACTGCTCAGAATCAGTTTACGAATATTCTGTTCCACACACACCTTTTTCATTGACTGTTTTACCATAATAATAATAATAATAATAATAATAATAATAATAATAATAATAATAATACCTTCTTCCGCTGACAGATGGTACAGAAACTCCAAGAGGATGATCCCGATCGCAGCACACACTCGTCCCATAGCGACCGAGGGAACTATGCCACTCCGTCCAGAGAAATATTCTTCCGATTTTTTTGGATAAAAAAATAAAATAAAATGTAGCCAAGCGTCCCAAACACGGGGTCAGCTGGGCCGAGTACCAGCCGGCTGAGTATCTGCCACCATCAGTGACGGACAACAGTGACGGAGATCCTGTGTCAGTATAGCGAACTCAATCAGAGAACGTGCAACTTTGCATTGATTATCAGAAACGTGAACCAGAGCAATGTAGCGGTCCGAAAATCAAGCATTTACCCAAAAAAAATATAAAACAGAAAAAATGAAAACTACGTAAAGGGTAATTAGCTATTTTTAAAAAGAAATTAGCGTATTGATGATCATCGTAAACTGGCGAATCGCTCCAGTTTCATAAATGCTGGATTTTCTCCGCCAGTTATCACGGATCAGCTGCCGTCTGTCTGTTATCTGTTGTTCTGAAATTCATTTTTTCTTCGTGTTGTTCTATTCGGCGTCCCTGCTCCTGAAATGGGGCACGAGACAGATATGCAGCGCTCCCCCGGCCGCCCTGGGTCTGTTCTTTGTGAACGCGCTGAGTTCTCGCCACAGGCTTTCAAAAAAAAAAGGCAAGTGTAGCACAAATAAAACATACGATATCATCAGATTTAAGAGTCCTCGGAAGTTTCGGTACACTCGCTGAAATGAGAAAAGACTGAATTGTTAGCTACGTGCAATTCCACTCCTGACTTGTTTCCGTGTTCAGTGATTTCCCTCATCCGCAAAACCACATTCCTTTGTATTTTCGCCTTTCTGTTACAAAAATGAAGTCATTTACTTGTGGTCAGCCGCTTGTCCATTATTTATGCGTTTCCAAGGGCGACGATGACTGAGGATGAGAGTCCATCGAAAACATATGCACGCGCCAAACAGACAAACGTAAACCTTAAAATAAAATACGGGCAAACAATGAACTTGCGTACCCCTAAGTTGTCTGCGCGAGCACTCCCGCAAGCCCGTGGACAAGGTTCTCAACGCGCATCAGCGCGAGGCTCCGTTCCATGTGCCCGCCCCGCCTGCCTGTCACACGACGCCAGCCTACCATTGGCTAGCGAAGCTGTCCGTCTACTGTTGTGTAGTAAAACATCAGGAGGCATTTGGGGCAGGTGGAACCATCGATGAGACGTGTTTATTTATTAAAATAAACACTTTATATTCAACGGATATGCTTGAATGCTGCCTTTGAAGGGAGACTTTGAGTTTAATTGCTTTAAATATCGTTACATGGGCCTAAGACATTGAATATGACTCAGCGAGTCCACCTGCCTGTCTGTCCTTATGAAAAGCACACTAAGGACATTTCCCACCAAAGGTCAAGGCTGCATTAACGGGGCACGGGCCTGTGGTCTCCTACTGTTAATTTGTTTACTGATAAATCCTCGTCGGCGGTGTAAGGGTGTGGTAGGCCTACAAATCAATGTTATCTGGTAAGTTGGCCCAGATAAGAGTGTCTGAGCAAATCCACGTCGGAACTGCATTGGCGTAGTAACGTTTTATCAATTGTAATATGATAGATGACTTCAGGCTCTGATAGTACGGAAAAATCTCCGGTCTGTGTCCGATAACACAATCGCCGTCCGTTGTTCTACTATTGTTTCCACAATTTTCTATGTTGCATTATGGGATTGGGAAGTTGGGACGTTGCTTCAACGTTGCAACAACAACGATCACTTGTACGCTGTTCTCCTCTGTATTCCCTCGTGCTATTACCAGCACGAGGCAGCCGATAATCAGAAAGCTTGTCCACGTCAATGCCGTGGGGCATCAGGGAGAACAATTACTTAGAGGTAATTTGAAAGGCATGGACCGAATGGACGTCTTCCCCCTTAGAGGCGTTAATCAATAGACTACCCGTCACCGGTCTTCACTGATTCAGTGAGGGGAAACAAGAGCGCACACACTGGGACCCTCTGGGCCAAACGTCTTAGAGCAAATATAAATTATTATCTCGATGCTTTCCTAGAAAAAATAATAAATACGGACCCCTCTCTGTCTATCTCCAAACACATGCAGTCGCGCACCTTATTCTCTGCGTCACCCGGTCCTTTTCACGCGGTGACGCCGTCTTATCTGCGTTAGTGCTGACAGCAAACTTCCCGCTGCTTTCTATCCGCGGTATCAGTCCCCAGTGCCGTTTGCGTGTCACGCGGGCGCCTATTCAGAGGCGGTCGTTTCTCATGTAAATGGACTCCGTGGACGGGCGGCCAAACATTTTACATTATTAGCACTTCTTAGACGCAAGAGTAAACACAAAGGGAGCCGAGCGCGTATCGGGGGCGAATCAAAGAAAATCGAGTGTACTCTGATCAGAGCACCGTTCCTTTCTCTTATAACCGGAAAAAGCTAACGCCGCCTCTGAGTTAATTTGCCAAGGGCTTATGGTTCCAAGGCCGTGAAAGGGCTCGAGGAAGCGTGTAAATCTCTCTGACACGAGGCTTCAGTGTGATAAGACGTGATGTGTGTTATAGCGTTGATGGAAAACGTTAAAAGGAGACGCACGTGACAGAGGTCCACCGCAGCTCCATCACTGGTCTACAGACATCGTAAAACGTGCGAAACGCGGGCCAGTCCGTTATGGTAACGTACAATTTCACGTGCCATAGAATTCGGAAGCTAATACAATAAAACTTAGGACTGACATCTGTGACGCAGACGCCGACGCAGTGATTGGACAACTCAAACACGCCTCTTCTGTGAATACGAGTGAAATATGGTCTGCCTCTGCTCCAGATTGCTGCACACATAAAATCCCAGGATGTAGAACTGGACCGAATAACAAAAATAAAGTCAAACTGAGAAAATGTCATAAACTAAGTTGTAACCACAGACTGGGCACGACTGGATCCGCACATTCAGAGCACACAGAACTGGAGCGACCGGCGAAGAATCTGACCCAGTTGGGTCTACCGATGGCTCATGTGACTATGTTTTCTGTGTTGTAGTATCACTCCCACTGAAGGTAACACAGAGTATGTTTTGCCCACTGGCATAGGCCTGTCAAAAACAGCCGTATGGATTGGGCTCTGTGCAGTTTGTGGGTAATATCTTACGACAATCAATAGCAGCCTTTAAATGAGGTAATTAAATAGTTTATTTACTCATCTTTGGTTGTTTCAGGGGCCCAGGAAGTAGCCGTGTGGCTCTCACACGTTTCTGTAACGTTGAGGGAATGTTCAATGAACCGTAACGACCCCACGTTGGACTACGCTGCAGTAGTGGGGGGGGGGGGGGGGGGGGGGGCAGGAAGAGGGAGTGTCAGCCGGGGAATCCCCTCTCAGGTGAGCTGGAAGAGACAGGTGTGGCTGGAAGGAGGAGGTGTGTGTGAGGAGGAAGAAACAGGGTGAGAACAGCCCTGAAAGAACAGCAGGAAGTGAGGGAGGTGTAAAGTGAGACAGAGACTGGAAAGTGTGTGTGATCTCCGCAGGGGGTAAACGCTGGGGGGGGGGGGGACGTCGAGGGGGGGGGGGGACGTCTGTGGTTAGATTTCTGTCCAGCGTAGTGTTCCCTTTTAAATTTAACACGGTTCTCTTGGTTGTTTGTTTTTTCCTCCTAATTTCCCTAATTGCAGAGTAAAGCGCTCATTCCTACAGTACCTGCATACCTGCAGTAAAAACATGACCTGGCGGGGCTCCTGTGTGGGTAGCCGCTCAGCCTGTGGGAGTTTGAGGCCAGTCGACCCTGTTCGGAGCGGACGGGCTCATCGACGCCTCCGCGGGGGGGCCACAGCGCCAGCAGCCCTGCGTCACACGCATGTAGAAACACCAACCGCCATCAGACACACCAACCGCCACCCAACACACCAACCGCCCAACACACCAACCGCCCAACACACCAACCACCCAACACACCAACCGCCACCAGACACACCAACCGCCACCCAACACACCAACCGCCCAACACACCAACCGCCCAACACACCAACCGCCCAACACACCAACCACCCAACACACCAACCGCCACCTAACACACCAACCGCCACCAGACACACCAACCGCCACCCAACACACCAACCGCCCAACACACCAACCGCCCCAGTTTATTTCAGCCCCCCCAACCTCCCCTTTTTTTCTGGAGGAAAACCAGAGATAGTTTGTTGTTCTTAAACTTCTACAACTTTTTTTATTTTTTAAACTAAGTGAGATTCGGTTTAGTGTACAAATTTTAAAGTGCTTTTCTATGTCAGCCGTGAAGAACCTGGACAAGGGAAACAGAACGGGGCCTGACTGTGCATTTAAACAGGCTGTTCATGCCTGACCCAACCTAACCGCCGAAGAGGTGGGCGAGAGAGCGAGAGAGAGGGAGAGAGAGAGAGACAGGGAGAGAGAGAGAGAGAGAGACAGGGAGAGAGAGAGAGAGAGAGAGACAGGGAGAGAGAGAGACATCCGGCCAAATTAGCGGAACTCTGGGTGACGATGGGCCAGATTAAAGAACACGGCGGACGGCGGCTTTGCCACGTTAGCATGGCGGTTCAGGAGCGCGGAACGGAACGCCGGAACACCTCTGAGTGCTGTGCGCTTGTACGCAGCTGGATTACTGACTAGAGAACGAGTGCAGCACGGACGGACACAGCAGGAGTGACACAGCGAGGATTCAAACCCGCGACTCCCTCAACCACCATGCCACAATGTACGCAACGAGGATTCAAACCCATGACTCCCTCAACCACCATGCCACAATGTACGCAACGAGGATTCAAACCCATGACTCCCTCAACCACCATGCCACGATGTACACAACGAGGATTAAAACCCATGACTCCCTCAACCACCATGCCACGACGTACACAACGAGGATTCAAACCCGTGACTCCCTCAACCGCCATGCCACCATGTACACAACAAGTCATTACTCCGTAATTATGTGCATTACAGAATTAATATTTATTGATGATATGTAAATTGTCAGTAAATTCACAGTGCATAATTAGCATAATGTGCACGTTATTTTATTTATGTATTTATTTATTTATTTTGGGTGTAATTGAAAACCTGCGGGTAATTGGCAGACCCCGCTAATCCGCGTGCGTGGCGACGGCGGATGCTTGTTTTAGTTCCTCTGGACGTGTCAGGACTGTTTACCGCCATTTCACGCTTTGCTACGCAGCTGCCGCACACCGCCAGGACGGTCTTCCCCGGTGATTGAATTTTAATTGGGAATTAAAAAGGAAATAACGTGGAAATGTTGCCAAGGTGACCGGCAGAGATGGCAACGGGGTGGATGGGGTGGTGTTGGGAGGGAGGAGGGGAGGAGGGGGGGAGGCTTGCTTCTTGGCGCGGAAGCTTGGAAACTACATTCACCAGATAATAGCGTTTACTTCTGCTTTCTAAGTGGAAAGGAGGAAAGGCATTTAGATGTTTATGCACTGTGGCACTCATAAGAGGAGGAGGTTAATACATGTATTTAACTTGCCCACAACTCCAGTGCAAAGTACCGAAGGAATCCCATACTGAACTCTAATGACTTCCTCCTGTAGTCAGTCAGCAGGCCGCAACACAAGTTTATTCCTCAAAATACAAAATCTGAGAAGTACTCATGTATTCCTTCTCTTTGCAGGGGATTTTTAAAAAGCTTCTTTAGGGTTTTCTCTTAGCCAATACGAAAGAGCTTGGGGCCATGGTCAGTGTAATAGGGAGCTTGTTAGCCAATAGGAAAGAGCTTGGGGCCATGGTCTGTATAACAGGGAGCTTGTTAGCCAATGGGAAAGAGTTTGTGGCCATGGTCAGTGTAACTGGGATCTTGTTAGCCAATGGGAAAGAGTTTGTGGCCATGGTCAGTGTAACTGGGATCTTGTTAGCCAATAGGAAAGAGCTTTGGGCCACGGACAGTGTAAATGCAGCTCAATGGGCCTCTCTGGGGTCCTTGTGGGCCCAGGTCCAGGCGACAGCTGTATCACAGGAAAGGAGAGCTCCCGGACATGCCCCCATTCATCCTTCCTATTGGCTGAGCAGCTTCCTGCTTCCTTCCTATTGGCCCAGCAGCTTCCTGCTTCTGACAATGCACAGCTCTGTCATGTGTCTTGTGGTGAGAGAGAAATAGCTACTGTAACTGTGTGTATGAAAGATGGAGAGAGAGGGCAAGAGCATTAATGTGTGTGTGTGTGTGTGTGTTTTGCTGCAATGTTGCTGGTTAAAATATCATCAGTGCCCGTCTGGGACCTCATCACTGATTATGGTTTAGTGATGATGCCACTGGTGCTGTACCAATGAGAATTCCACACCCAATAGGGGAATTCCCTCTGGTCTCACACCCTGTGAGGAAGACTGTGAGGAAGACTGTGTGGATTCCGACCCACCAGACGACAGGAATGCATTCCGCTCCATCACAATGCTCCTTTCTAAATGCTCCTTTCAGTCAACATTCCCAATTTCTCGACAAATCCAACGCGTGACGCTTCCAATGGCCCGCGGTCTGAGCAGGAGAGAGACTGTGCATTGTTCCGACCTGAGCCCCTTCTGGAGGTCCCGGAGGCCGGGGCCCGCTGGTATCGGGTCTGAACACAGGCGCTCCGCCACGCCCAAGACTGCCTGATGGAGGAGCAGGACGTCTGGTGGGATGAAACAGGAAGTTAATCTCTACCAGAGGAGGAAAATACAGGTAAAAGGCCTCCCTTTTTGTTCCAATCACCTGGATTTGATAATAAGCACAAGGAGGAGGTAATAGACCAGAGTACTTACATAGGAACTGGAGAGGGTTGGAGGGGCCAGGCGGTGAAGCCTAGGAAGTTACAGGGAAACGGCCTCTACTGCGCATGCTTGAGGGAAAAAGCGCTTGCTGCCCAATGTAGAAATCCAAGGTGATTTAACAACCAAAGAAAACCTCATTGGTCAATTTTTTGTGATCATACATTTCATTATGTGCTGCAGTTAGTGAAATAATGGTTGTTTAGGTCCAGAAGGCTTGGGAAAATATTTATTAAAATATAAATATTTTATGACTTATTACATATTTTTTTAAATCTGCTTTTCACATGAAAACATAAATCGAGATTGGGACTACCATCAGAGCTGTTTTATTTTATTTTTCCTGTGCCTGCTTGTCTAGTTAAATGCCTGTGGGTAAAACTAATTGGTGAACTCAGCTGTTCATGGGGTGGAAGAAACACACGGCAGGACTTTTACTTTCTCACCCCTGGACCTTCCAGCCGCTCACCTCCACAGGCAGAGCAGTCAGAGTGATCTCCGTCTGCGTGCGAGGGACGGGGTACACAGCTCATTATAAACCGTGTCTGAGCAGGCGAACGCACGTATGGACCGCGCAGAAGCCCCACGCGTCTGCTGGGTCCGTTTGGGGTTCAGACGAGGCCAAGGGCAGAGGGCTCGCTCAGTGCAGCAGCACGTCCCATGCAGAGAGCTGGGCGGGTGTGATCCGCAAAAAAAACCTCCTGCACCCTCAGTCTCTGCTCGTGAATTCGTTCAAAATAAAACTTGGCTCGGATGTCGAAAGTAAGTCAGCGGGTTGCACTACTCCATTTGTTTTCGATCCGCTCACAGCTGCTTTCGAACCTGAGTTCCACAGAAGTGGCTTTGGAACCCGGGGCTTTGTGGTGAAACAGGGTGTGGATCTAACGCTCAGGGCACGGTGTGATGTCACACTGTTCAGCGGCTTAGTGGTCGCTAGTGATTGGTCGATTTGTCATTGGATGAGATGATGTAATGGCATTGCGATGTATTGACCTGATATGATTGATCCGCCATTTTCAAATATAAATAGGGCAAAGAGCATGTTTTTTTTCTTTAATATAAATACTTTTCTAAGTGTAAAGTATTTTTATTCCTATGTTCTGAAGGTAATCATTATTCCAAATGGACATAAAAGTAGTGCTTTCAGGAATTATTTGGTTAAAAAAAGGAAGCCAGTTAATAAATGTATAAAAAAAGCTGCAAAACATTTTGTCACAGTTGCTTTTGGGGAGGAAAAGTCAAAGGGGGTGTGTAGGGGTCTGAAAAGCTCTGAAGCTGTGTTGCCAGGCTGAATTCAACACCCCCCCTCACCCCCCCCCCCATCCCCCTCCCCCCCAGGCCCCCAAGTATACTCTGTCTGCCAAGCCGAGCTGTTGAGCTGTTACACTGCACAACGGAAATATGAGTCGCTGCCCAAAACGCTGTTCTGGAAAAATCCAGAAAGAAGGCAGAAAGCGCGAGAGCAGCGAGCTAATCGCAGCGGAGAGAAATATGAGCGCCTCTGCTCCCCCACTCAGGATCTCATCCTGGTATTACAGCTCGAGCGGTGCGTGCTTTTAAAACAAAAAAAGAAGAAAAGGCATTGGCACCATGTTAGGGAAAGAGAAGAAAAGAAAAAGAAAAGGAAAAAAAAAGAAAAGCACTCTGAAATGCCAGTTGGCTTCTCAATCTGACAAGTCTGTGCAGAGCCGTGGGCCGCTCAGCCAGCGTGTGAGGAGAAGCCGAATCTGGCAGCGCAGGTGTGAACAGGCGAGATCTCCCCCCCCCCCCCAGCGCCCCCCCGCCCCCCCCCTCCCCCCGCCCCCGGCGCCTGACCCGAACACGGCCAGGTGGCCCGCTGGACCGGTGCCTGAGGTGCGCTCTGGTGCCGAAAGCTCGGCCGTCCTGCTCAATTTCCATCCACCCGCCCCCCGCCCACCGTAACGCAGTGAAAAGCCTCTTTATTAAACGGGCGAAACGCATGAAGGTTAAATGGGAAACACGTTTGATGGCTGGTTGCTTCTCATTTGACTCCCCATATATTACTGCTAATGTGATATTTTTTGCAATGACCAGCCTGATATGCTGTTGGTGGTCTTGCTCCACGGTATTGGGAAGGATGTGACCTTTGTATGACCCGGAATTATAAACCCTCTCTGTGTATTCGCTGTCTGCCAACTGTCCCCACTGTCTGTACCCGCTGTGTGTACACTGTACCCACTGTCTGGACCCTGTACACACTGTCGGTATACTGTATCTGCTGTGTGTACCCGCTGTCTGGATCCTGTACCCACTGTCTACATGCTGTCTGTACCCGCTGTTTACCCACTAGCAGCCTCTGCCAGCGGTTGGTGATCTGTTGTACCTGCTGTTTGTATCCTGTACCCACAGTCTGTACACTGTACCCGTTGTCTGTACCCGCAGTCTGTACACTGTACCCACTGTCTGTACCCGCTGTGTGCCCGTTGTCTGTACCCACTCACTGTACCCGCTGTTTGCCCACTAGCAGCCTCTGCCAGCGGTTGGTGAGCTGGCGCTGCGATGGACGGTTACAGTGGAGCCGCTGAAATGGCGGATTGCTCCCGCCGGGGAGCCGTTAAAAACGCGCTGGCGGGCCGACAGCTGGCGCACACGGCGGTAAGATGGACGCCACTCCGCCTTCGCCAGCGCTAACGACGGCTATGCGCTACAGCGTGCCCAATATCAGCCTTTCAGCCTTTCAGCCTTTCAGCCTTTCAGCTTTTCAGCCTTTCAACCTCTTCAGCCTTTCAGCCTCTTCAACCTCTTCAGCCTTTCAGCCTCTTCAACCTTTCAGCCTTTCAGCCTCTTCAGCCTCTTCAGCCTTTCAGCCTTTCAGCCTCTTCAGCCTTTCAGCCTCTTCAACCTTTCAGCCTCTTCAGCCTTTTCCCCTCTAGACTGCAATGGGCTGTGGCATAGCATAGAGATAGGATATGTATTTGAGATGCATAGTTTTTTTTTTTTTTTTTTAAAGGGCAGTGGACAGTTTGTCCTCCTTTCATATTTTTTGCTGTTTTTTCAGACAGAGAGAAAGTAGAGATGGCACCAGGTGGTGATGGGATCGCAGCTCACAGTGCCATGGCGAGGGGGTTGAGGTTCACCCATTCTGCTCTTCCACCCAGGACACATTGCTGTCTGAGCATTGGGTGCTTATATTACATTACATTACATTACATTACAGGCATTTGGCAGACGCTCTTATCCAGAGCGACGTACAACAAAGTGTATAACCATAACCAGGATTGCTGTTAGTCAGTATGCTGCCTCCTGATTGGCCAGTATGAATGTGTGTTGCATCTATTGGGCTAACTGGTTGGCTGCTCAAATAAACACAAATGAATCCCTCGCTCTCTCTCTCTCTTTCTCTTTCCTACAGGACAACCATCAAAGGGCAACCATCAAAGCACATATTGTAAAACAGAACATATAACAACATTAACTACGAAAACAGCTATTATAATTATTATCATTATTATAATTATTATTGTTGTTATGTCTCTCTTGGCAGGAGCTAAGCTTGCTCATACCTGTGCTGAGGTTCACAGGTAAACATGACACAAGCCAGCTGGCTGCCATGAGCCTGCCACACCCATCCGGCTCTGAGCTACCTGCCTGGAACTGTCTGGAAGTGCCTATCCGGTGTGATTCAGTTACCTGTCCCGTGGTCTGGAGGTACCTGTGAGGCGTGATTCATTTACCAGTCCCGTGGTCTGGAGGTGCCTGTCTCGTGGTCTGGAGGTGCCTGTCTCGTGGTCTGGAGGTGCCTGCTCGTGGTCTGGAGGTGCCTGCTCGTGGTCTGGAGGTACCTGCTCGTGGTCTGGAGGTACCCATCGTGTGAATTTGGGTAGGGTCAGGAACAGCTGGCTGAAGGAAATGTACAGAAACATTCCTCTGGTGAGGAGAAGGCTGTCCACTGTCCCTGTCTGTCTGTCCTCAGGCCCTGTCTGTCTGTCCACTGTCCCTGTCTGTCTGTCCTCAGGCCCTGTCTGTCTGTCTGTCTGTCCTCAGGCCCTGTCTGTCTGTCCACTGTCCCTGTCTGTCTGTCCTCAGGCCCTGTCTGTCTGTCCACTGTCCCTGTCTGTCTGTCCACTGTCCCTGTTTGTCTGTCCTCAGGCCCTGTGTGGCACTGGAGGGCTCTGGACCTGTTGTTGTTGTATTTATCTTTAGGTTTTCCTTTGCAGAAGCCAGATCACATTTCTGCTTCAGTATTAGTTATGAAATGTATCACAACCTATCATAATGCAACTTTTGTTTATGGATTTTATAATGGGTAAATACAGCTTTTTTTTAGTTTGATTAGTTTTTTTATTGGTCTGGTTTAGTTCCAGGGTCACCAGGTTGCTGGTGTGAGAGGAACACTTGGGCTGAAAGGCATTTTGGGTAATGCAGTTTGCTGAAATGTCTTTGAAATTAACAAAAGGGGAAATTACCTCAATCACATGGATTTCTGGGTTTACTGGAGCGTGTTCAAACATTGCCTGATCAGACTAGTACAACAGAAGTCATTAAAGTGACAGTTCAGGGTTTAAAAAAAAAATGTTTTGACAAGATATTTTGGATTCTTACTGAGGATTCTGAGGACCTGTCAGCTTTAGATTGGCAGGTATCAGGGCGTTCAGGACTCTGTGGTCTACAACAAGAAAACACACTTCAGGTAAGTCTAAAGCAGCTCGTACAGTGATGTCATCTTTCCAGAGGCTGTACCTATGAACATAATAAATGTAATCAGTCAATCAAACTTTTTTTTTTAAATTTTTTTTACATAGGACCTTTCGTGTCAGACTGCAATACAAAGTGCTTATTAACATCAAAGACATTCTTTAATGGGGAGATGAAATACAATAAATTTAAAAAACTATATTAATATTTATTGGTTTTATCTTTTTACTCACAACTGTAAGCATAAAGTTTTGTTTTATATCACGCCAGTTCTTTATTCCTTCTCCCTTCTCAGGTGGTTCCCGAACCCTGGAGACGTGTGGTGCGGAACCCGCTGGTGGAGTAGCGGATCAGAACCCTCAGAACTGCATCTGCGGTCCCGCGGAAGCGCGCGGCCGTTCTGTCCCGGCAAGTCGGAATTGCGCAATCCCTCGCCCCCGGGTGCCGCATTCACTGACTGATGAGCCGATCTCAAACTCTGCACTTGAGCCGATCTCAAACTCTGCACTTGAGCCGATCTCAAACTCTGCGCTTGAGCCGATCTCAAACTCTGCGCTTGAGCTGATCTCAAACTCTGCACTTGAGCCGATCTCAAACTGTGATCCATGAGCCGATCTCAAACTCTGCGCTTGAGCCGATCTCAAACTGTGATCCATGAGCCGATCTCAAACTCTGCGCTTGAGCCGATCTCAAACTCTGCGCTTGAGCCGATCTCAAACTCTGCACTTGAGCCGATCTCAAACTCTGCACTTGAGCCGATCTCAAACTCTGCACTTGAGCCGATCTCAAACTCTGCGCTTGAGCCGATCTCAAACTCTGCGCTTGAGCCGATCTCAAACTCTGCACTTGAGCCGATCTCAAACTGTGATCCATGAGCCGATCTCAAACTCTGCGCTTGAGCCGATCTCAAACTGTGATCCATGAGCCGATCTCAAACTCTGCGCTTGAGCCGATCTCAAACTCTGCGCTTGAGCCGATCTCAAACTCTGCGCTTGAGCCGATCTCAAACTCTGCGCTTGAGCCGATCTCAAACTCTGCGCTTGAGCTGATCTCAAACTCTGCGCTTGAGTCGATCTCAAACTCTGCACTTGAGCCGATCTCAAACTGTGATCCATGAGCCGATCTCAAACTCTGCGCTTGAGCCGATCTCAAACTGTGATCCATGAGCCGATCTCAAACTCTGCGCTTGAGCCGATCTCAAACTGTGATCCATGAGCCGATCTCAAACTCTGCGCTTGAGTCGATCTCAAACTCTGCACTTGAGCCGATCTCAAACTGTGATCCATGAGCCGATCTCAAACTCTGCGCTTGAGCCGATCTCAAACTGTGATCCATGAGCCGATCTCAAACTCTGCGCTTGAGCCGATCTCAAACTCTGCGCTTGAGCCGATCTCAAACTGTGATCCATGAGCCGATCTCAAACTCTGCGCTTGAGCCGATCTCAAACTCTGCGCTTGAGCCGATCTCAAACTCTGCGCTTGAGCCGATCTCAAACTCGCTTTTTGGTTCCAGAGTTCCCGGGAACATGTACACAAAACAAGCGCGACCCGTCGCTCTGCACATTCTGCAGCGTGGGGGGGGGGGGGGGGGGGGGGGGGGGGGGGGGGGGGGGGGGGGGGGGGGGGGGGGGGGGGGGTTAGGGTGATTCTGTCAATCTAATGAATTCAACGCCTACATGCACCAGAGTACACAGGCGGCCTCATTACAAGCAAACCAACCTGCAACTGAACCAGACCGCCCGAAAATGAGGCCTCCCGTATCCCTGACATCATAACCTCACACTGTTAAGCTCACACCTCATAAACTTTCATACTTTAATACTCGTCTCATAATGGCAATTAATGTATGAACAAGAATATGGCTGCTGTTCTCTCCCGTTCTATAAATCATTTAGCTGACCTTAGCAAGGGACTCAGTGTGTACCCGATAGCTAGTTTATGAACTCACATTTATAGCTAGCAACCTACATAATTTAGTAATTATTTGTGTAATATTGCTGAAGAAAATGTATTGTGCGAATGCGTGTTAGAATTAGCATTCAAAAATACAACCTACTGGTAGTTGTTCTGGCAGGTCACACTTCCCCATTTTTCATTTTTGGCTACTTTCACCACAGTTGAGCAATAAGAGAAGTGAATCCGTTTTGGACAGCCAGAGCAGGTGCTAATGGAGAGCGTTCGGTTGCCACACGAGGACTCTCGCATTGCACTGCTTTTATTAATAACTTCATAATTAATGTCAGTTTGGATTAAACACAGGCGAAATTACCAAAAAAAAACAGACATTTCCATCAATTCATTATCTAACACACTTATTCCTGGTCAGGAACGCGGGGTGGGTGGAGGGGGGAGGTTTGGAGCCTATCCCAGCATGCATTGGGCAGGAAGTCTACATGCAATTTAGACTCTCCAATTAGCCCGACTTGTCTCTGTCTTTTGACTGTGGGAGGAAACTCACACAGACATGGGGAGAACATGCAAACCCCACACAGAAAGGCCCCAGCTGTGATCTGAACCCAGGACCTTCTTGCTGTGAAACAGACAGTGCTGTCCACTGCTCCACCGTTTTCATTCAAATTTCTTTTTTTAATGCTTTTGACCCTCTGGAAAGCACAATCGTTCTCACCATAAATGCTCACTGCTACACCCTCCGTTGTTGATTTGGTAGAGAGCAACTGCATCTGCTCTTGTCTGAAGTCAGCCTATCACACCACAGTTATAAAGTCACGCTCACACAGACATGAGCTGGAGGAAGACTTCATGTGCAGAAGAATTTGCAGGACCCGGATTGCCCAGCAGGGGGCCCATCCGCACACTGTAACAGTACGTTAACAGGATGAGCCACCCAGCAGCCCTGAAAACACTGCACCATAATTCCCTCGAGCTCAGTGACCGAGAATAAGGGTTAGACGGCAGATCTAAAGCCTTCCTGAAGAGACTGAGACTGATTTCCTGTTCTCCAGGATTGTTTGCACATGTCAGTGGGCAGCCTGAAAAAGCAGAAGATAGAAAATCAGATAGTGGGATGGAGAAGAAGAGTAGAGTAGATGTCTGATAGGAGCTGCAATCAGTACCCAGGAGAGGAGCTGTGGGGGTGGGGGGTGGGGGGTGTGTGCATGGGGCGGGGGGTGCGGGGGGTGGAGGATTTAGGAGGTGTCAAAATAATAATAATGCCTTTTTCATTTGAATACATTTAGCACTGCCTTTTCTCTGCTAAGCATCCAAATGACTAAAAATATATTTGTGAAACGTGGGCCCACGAAGCTAACCGCGACGTGTTGACGTGAACCTTTGGTCGGTTGTCCGGGCAACGCCAAAGGCGACCGTGCTCTCGCCTTCGAGGCTGCGGACCGCAGTCGGGGATCCGACGCCAGAACCGGAGAAACGCGTCGCCGTAGGTTTGCGTTTCGGACTTTTTACTCGCGTGCTCGGCGTGAAGGTCGCACTGAAGGTCGAACCCGCTTCACGCCACAGATTTAATCTTGCAGGGGTCACTCCTGAGAAATTAGTGGCGTGTGGAAAAGCCCACAGGAGTTTTTATGATGGGTCTGAAGTGATCAGTGTCAGGTTCGCTAAATCTGAGAATCAAAACACAAGAATCAGTTTGAAAACGGGGCCTAAATTCAAAAAGGGGTTCACTTCGTTACCCAAAGCACCTTTCACCCGGGAATAAATGACGGCTTCATCAGCCAATGAGGCTTGGGCACCCTGATTGCTTTTGTTATCGCTTTAATTAACTGGCGTTAATGGGATAAGATCACTCCGTGATGCCTTCTGCCTGTTGCGGCTGCGCTGGCTGATTAGATACTTTTATTCTGCGCCCTGCTTGCTCTCCTGAATTAGGGCTTTACAAATACATCCGCAAGAAGCATAAAACAAGAGATAAACTGGTAATGGGGTGGCTGAACACACACACACACACACACTCTCTCTCTCACACACACACACTCTCACATACACACACACACACTCACACTCTCACACACACACACACACACACACTCTCACACACACACACACTCTCACACACACACACTCACACACACTCTCACACACACACACACACACTCTCTCACACACACACACACACACACACTCTCACACACACACACACACTCTCTCTCACACACACACACACACACTCTCACACACACACACACAAGAACAACATTTCTAGAAGGAATTTACATGAAGCAAGGTCATTTCATGTGTATTCACTCCGGCAATCGTTCTCTTGCTTTCTCTCTCTCTCTCTCTCTCTCTCTCTAATCTGTTCATTTTTAACTTTTCCCATTTTCAGTTTCTCAGCTTCTCTGTTAAAAGCTCAAGTGCAAATAAAATTCTTCCCTGGTTTTCTTCTTTTTATTTTCTGGCTTTATCTTTTCATTGCCATCGCCGTCATCACTCGCTCCATTCATTTCTTCACCTTCAAAGACCTGTTTGCTTTCCCTTTTCTCCTCCCTCCCTCCCGCCTTTCATAGACCTGCTTGAATTAGACAAGCTTTGGCCACACCGGAACACAAAAACACTGCTACACAGCAACATGTCGAATAAGACTCTGCTCTCTGTCACACTCACTAACACACACGTAGACACACACACACTCTCTCTTTCTCTCTCTCACACACACACACACACACACACACACACACACTCTCCCCTCTGTCACACTCACTCACTCACTCACGCACACACGTACACAACACACTCTCACACACACACACCTGTTATTGTTGGCTGTATACACAGGCATATCCTCACAGTGATTATGTATTTGCTGGTGTGTATAATTGAGAGGGGATGTGAGCTGTGTGTAATTATCTGGGAGAGGACGTGAGGCCAGTGGCGTCTCTAATTGACCGTAATTGCAGCTGCCTGCTTCTGCTCCTGTAGAGATAAGCTCCTCTCTGCTCTGCTCCTCCTGCAGAGATAAGCTCCTCTCTGCTCCTCCTGTAGAGATAAGCTCCTCTCTGCTCTGCTCCTCCTGCAGAGATAAGCTCCTCTCTGCTCCTCCTGCAGAGATAAGCTCCTCTCTGCTCTGCTCCTCCTGTAGAGATAAGCTCCTCTCTGCTCTGCTCCTCCTGTAGAGATAAGCTCCTCTCTGCTCCTCCTGTAGAGATAAGCTCCTCTCTGCTCCTCCTGCAGAGATAAGCTCCTCTCTGCTCTGCTCCTCCTGCAGAGATAAGCTCCTCTCTGCTCCTCCTGCAGAGATAAGCTCCTCTCTGCTCTGCTCCTCCTGCAGAGTTAAGCTCCTCTCTGCTCCTCCTGTAGAGATAAGCTCCTCTCTGCTCCTCCTGTAGAGATAAGCTCCTCTCTGCTCCTCCTGCAGAGATAAGCTCCTCTCTGCTCTGCTCCTCCTGTAGAGATAAGCTCCTCTCTGCTCTGCTCCTCCTGTAGAGATAAGCTCCTCTCTGCTCCGCTCCTCCTGCAGAGATAAGCTCCTCTCTGCTCCGCTCCTCCTGCAGAGATAAGCTCCTCTCTGCTCTGCTCCTCCTGTAGAGATAAGCTCCTCTCTGCTCTGCTCCTCCTGCAGAGATAAGCTCCTCTCTGCTCTGCTCCTCCTGCAGAGATAAGCTCCTCTCTGCTCCTCCTGTAGAGATAAGCTCCTCTCTGCTCTGCTCCTCCTGCAGAGATAAGCTCCTCTCTGCTCCGCTCCTCCTGCAGAGATAAGCTCCTCTCTGCTCCTCCTGTAGAGATAAGCTCCTCTCTCCTCTCTGCTCCTCCTGCAGAGATAAGCTCCTCTCTGCTCCTCCTGTAGAGATAAGCTCCTCTCTGCTCTGCTCCTCCTGTAGAGATAAGCTCCTCTCTGCTCCGCTCCTCCTGCAGAGATAAGCTCCTCTCTGCTCTGCTCCTCCTGCAGAGATAAGCTCCTCTCTGCTCCGCTCCTCCTGCAGAGATAAGCTCCTCTCTGCTCTGCTCCTCCTGTAGAGATAAGCTCCTCTCTGCTCCTCCTGTAGAGATAAGCTCCTCTCTGCTCTGCTCCTCCTGCAGAGATAAGCTCCTCTCTGCTCTGCTCCTCCTGCAGAGATAAGCTCCTCTCTGCTCCTCCTGCAGAGATAAGCTCCTCTCTGCTCTGCTCCTCCTGCAGAGATAAGCTCCTCTCTGCTCCTCCTGTAGAGATAAGCTCCTCTCTCCTCTCTGCTCCTCCTGCAGAGATAAGCTCCTCTCTGCTCTGCTCCTCCTGTAGAGATAAGCTCCTCTCTGCTCTGCTCCTCCTGCAGAGATAAGCTCCTCTCTGCTCTGCTCCTCCTGTAGAGATAAGCTCCTCTCTGCTCTGCTCCTCCTGTAGAGATAAGCTCCTCTCTGCTCCTCCTGCAGAGATAAGCTCCTCTCTGCTCTGCTCCTCCTGTAGAGATAAGCTCCTCTCTGCTCCTCCTGCAGAGATAAGCTCCTCTCTGCTCTGCTCCTCCTGCAGAGTTAAGCTCCTCTCTGCTCCTCCTGTAGAGATAAGCTCCTCTCTGCTCCGCTCCTCCTGCAGAGATAAGCTCCTCTCTGCTCTGCTCCTCCTGTAGAGATAAGCTCCTCTCTCCTCTCTGCTCCTCCTGCAGAGATAAGCTCCTCTCTGCTCTGCTCCTCCTGCAGAGATAAGCTCCTCTCTGCTCTGCTCCTCCTGCAGAGATAAGCTCCTCTCTGCTCTGCTCCTCCTGCAGAGATAAGCTCCTCTCTGCTCTGCTCCTCCTGCAGAGATAAGCTCCTCTCTGCTCCTCCTGCAGAGATAAGCTCCTCTCTGCTCTGCTCCTCCTGCAGAGATAAGCTCCTCTCTGCTCCTCCTGTAGAGATAAGCTCCTCTCTGCTCTGCTCCTCCTGCAGAGATAAGCTCCTCTCTGCTCTGCTCCTCCTGCAGAGATAAGCTCCTCTCTCCTCTCTGCTCCTCCTGTAGAGATAAGCTCCTCTCTGCTCTGCTCCTCCTGCAGAGATAAGCTCCTCTCTGCTCTGCTCCTCCTGTAGAGATAAGCTCCTCTCTGCTCTGCTCCTCCTGCAGAGTTAAGCTCCTCTCTGCTCCTCCTGTAGAGATAAGCTCCTCTCTGCTCTGCTCCTCCTGCAGAGATAAGCTCCTCTCTGCTCTGCTCCTCCTGCAGAGATAAGCTCCTCTCTGCTCTGCTCCTCCTGCAGAGATAAGCTCCTCTCTGCTCTGCTCCTCCTGCAGAGATAAGCTCCTCTCTGCTCCTCCTGTAGAGATAAGCTCCTCTCCTCTCTGCTCCTCCTGTAGAGATAAGCTCCTCTCTGCTCCTCCTGTAGAGATAAGCTCCTCTCTGCTCCTCCTGCAGAGATAAGCTCCTCTCTCCTCTCTGCTCCTCCTGTAGAGATAAGCTCCTCTCTCCTCTCTGCTCCTCCTGTAGAGATAAGCTCCTCTCCTCTCTGCTCCTCCTGTAGAGATAAGCTCCTCTCTGCTCTTCCTGCAGAGATAAGCTCCTCTCTGCTCTTCCTCCTGCAGAGATAAGCTCCTCTCTGCTCTGCTTCTCCTGTAGAGATAAGCTCCTCTCTGCTCCTCCTGTAGAGATAAGCTCCTCTCTGCTCTGCTCCTCCTGTAGAGATAAGCTCCTCTCTGCTCCTCCTGTAGAGATAAGCTCCTCTCCCTCCTCTCTGCTCCTCTCCCTGTAGAGATGTGTAATGGAGATTTGTAATGATTCTATTTTTGATAACTCAAGAAGTGTTTTTTTGCCAACAGTTGTCAGGGGTAGGCAGGTTATTATGGTTATTATTATGCTGGGCCTGAGGTTTCAGGCTTCTGAAAAACGACATCGGAAAAACCTTCTTGTGAAATCCTGCTTGCCTTTTGTACATCCTGCTTACACACACACACACACACACACACACACGCATAGACGTGTGCACACACACACACACACACACGCATGGACATGTGTACACACACACACAAATACACACTCACACACTCACACAAACACACACACGCGCGCACACACACACACACACACTTTTTCTCTCGCAGTCTGTCTCCCGATCTGATTTTGCTGCTTGTGAGCGAATGTGTGTGCGCGTGTGAGTGTGCGTGTGAGTGTGAGTAGTGCGCCTGTGAGTGCGCGTGTGAGTGTGTGTGTGAGTGTGAGTGTGTGTGTGAGTGTGTGTAGTGCACGTGTGAGTGTGTGTGTGAGTGTGAGTGTGTGTGTGAGTGTGTGTAGTGCACGTGTGAGTGTGTGTGTGAGTGTGAGTGTGTGTGTGAGTGTGTGTAGTGCACGTGTGAGTGTGTGTGTGAGTGTGAGTGTGTGAGTGTGTGTCGTGAGCCTGTGCACTGTGCGTTTATATTAGGGGGCAACCGAACCCAAGCAAATGCTTTTCCGATTTCCTAACCTAATTGGCACTGCAGTTATTGTGCTGTCAAAGCACCAAACGCGATTTAACGTGGACACGCCATTAATCACCGACGTAATAACAGATCGTTTCTTTTTTAAATCCAACGTCAACAAACGATTTAAATGATTAGCCTGATCATGTGCCTGCCCTGTCCGGCGCTGCAGGTGCTGTGGGAGCAGGTCTTTCTGTCAGACCTCCACCAAACTCAGCTATTTCATCTTATGAATCCATCGCTCACAGCCATAAAAAAGCAATACTGAGCTGCTTCTGGCTGCCGGGTCACTGTAATCAAACGAGCCGCTACAGCCGCTAGCCTGTCACACGTATGCCCGTAAATTATTCCAGTGCTGATTGTGGATGAGTCAAGATGAGCGTGGGCTACAAGATACTTAAGTAAAAGTTCACAACAGAACTACTGATTTTGTAGTCGCTGAGCCAATTTCATTTTTCTGTAGCGATCAAACTGTCGGAGACACGACAGTGTGGCTGTGCTGCCAGATTTGTGAGGGATCCCTCTACCACCGTGCATGAGCATGTGTTCCTGCGTGCGTGTGTGTGTTTGTGTGAGAGTGTGTGTGTGTGTGTGTTTGTGTGAGAGTGTGTGTGAGAGTGTGTGTGTGTGTGTGTTTGTGTTTGTGTGAGATGTAAAGTGAATCACAGGGACATGTATTGCCATTACAGGCTTGTTTTATGTAGAATGATGCAGCTGTACCTGTGGGGACCTGCAGCACTTTGGCAAATACAGTAAGGACAAGCAAGCGTACACACTGTCACACGCACACACATACACTCTCCCTCTCACACACACTCTCTCACACACACGCATACACACACACACTCTCTCCCTTTCACACACACACCCTCTCTCACACACACGCACACTCTCCCTCTCACACACACCCCCTCTCACACACACGCACACACAGACACACACTCTTTTTACCCTCTCTAGCATAAGAATCTTATCCTGAATGCTGCTACAAACTGCTGTTGGATTCTCTACTTCCCTCTTAGGATCAAATCTAACCACTTACAACAAAAGACATGCCAACTATGCATACGAAAATGCACGAACAACACAATGCAGGCATTAACACGCTCGCACGCACGCACGCACGCACACACACGACAAAGAGCAGTGTCTGTCTTGCCCTCTGTCCCAGACACACATTAGTACCCCATGACGCATACGGCCAGGAGAGGAAGTGCCTTTGTGCAGTTTCCTCCTCGGGAAAGGGTGGGTCTCCCATGGGTGTTAGAAAGACAGAGAGAGAGTGTGTGAGAGAGAAAGAGAGAGAACAAGAGATTTTTCAGTCAGAAAAAGTAAAAATGTGGAACAGAAAAAGGAAGGAATCTATACTGAAAGAAAAAAAAAGACCTTGAGAGAGAGAGAGAGAGAGAGAGAGAGAGAGAGAGAGAGCAATATGACAAGACTACTGTATTCTACGGATACAAAATTCTGGGAAAAGAAGCTTTAGTATTTGGAACACAAGTGCCCCCTTGTGGCCTCAGCATGCTACAACATATGTACTTTCCTGTTTTTCACCTAAACTCAGGAAAATGTGAAAACAAAAAAATCACATTGTAACACACACACACACAAACATACACACACACACAAACACACACACGCACACGCACAAACCTGCCAAGAAGTCACTTCCAAGGACCAATTTTTCAAAACAGCTTTGTTAAATATTATTTATTTCATTTTGTAGCTAATTTACAACAAGCGATAAAACATTTGTAATCTGTCGTCGTCATTGTTAAATCTCTTTTTTGCAAGACAAGTTATTCACTTCTCTTTAATTTCACTTTTATTCATTATAATAAAAACTAGTACATACTTCATGATCAAGGAATTTGATAATACAGATTCCCCTGAAACACAGGTAACGGAACATAAATAACAGCATTTGTAAAAACAAATAACTGTAAATTTTAACCGAAACAGTTAAAGCCCCTTTCATCTTAAACTAGTGTGCATGCGCGTGAGGATATATATATATATCTGTGTGTCGCATGTGTGTGTGTGTGTGTGTGTGTGTGTGTGTGTGTGTGTGTGTGTGTGTGTGTGTGTGTGTGTGTGTGTGTGTGTGTGTGTGTGTGTGTGTGTGTGTGTGTGTGTGTTTGTTTGTTTGCATGGATGTGTGTGTCAGGGCATGGATGTGCATGTTTGCATGTGTGTGTGTGTGTGCGCACCAATGTAAGCTTCGTCCCACTGCATGAACTTTGACCCTGACAGACACTCCGGTCAAGGGACTGGATCCAGCTCCTCCTGGATCCAGAGGCTTAGAGCCCAGATCTCGGGTTGTGATGGACTGAGCCCTGTGGCCAGTACACCAGCCTCTCTGTAACCTGTCCCTGAAACACCTCTGTACACTCTCACCTGATCTGAAACACCTCCGCACACTCTCACCTGATCTGCCTCAACACTTCTACATCACAGACGTAATGCGACAAAAAAATGGTCCATCTCCAACAACCCGAAACCTACTTGTGAAAATAAATAGTGAAAAATAACTGGGCCGATAAATTAATAAATATGCACTTTTCATGTACACCGCTCATGTGCCAGGACTCACTGGGGAATCACTGGGGATGCAAGCCATATATGCAGGTATATGCAGGTATATGCACTTGTGTGTTCATTTTCTCACTCACTCCCTAACTCTAACTCCTTCTCCAGAATATATGTTCACAAACATACATAAAGTACATAAAAGGTACATCATTTCTCTCCTCTCTTGCACTATTAGTGTAAACCTTTGAAATTCAAGATCCTGTGGCATCTTCTTGCTACGCCCACCCACACACACGCACACACTATCATCAGGGCCTCTCCAATGACTCAGCACTGCCCCCTAGCTGCAGATGGAGGGTCACTGACCTTGTAAACCACAGGTGTCAACCTCCAGTCCTGGACAGCCGCAGTGTCTGCTAGTTTTTGTGGTGTTCTCAGCACAAGTGATTCATTTAAGTCATTAGCTAATGATTCTACAAGACCTCAATTGGCAGCTGATTGAAAGGAAACCACAAAAGCCCACAGACACTGCGGCCCCCTTCACATTTGGTTTGACACCACTGTTGTAAACACTTTCAAGTTAATAAGTGAACAGAAACACCTTCGGAATCTGTTGGTCAAAGCTGTTAGCCATGACATCACAGACTGGGTGTTCCTAGACACACACACACACACACACACACACACACAAAGACACAGACACACACACTCTCTCTCACACTCTCATGCACGCACACACACACACACACACAAACCAGGAGACCTGACCCGCTTGTTTTTTTCAGCAGCTTGGTTTGTGTGCAGCCTACAGTCTCTCCATCCCTGTGAGTCATTGTAAGAGTCCCTCAGGTTCTGGTTTTAAGGGTCAAGGGTCAAAGGTCAAAGTTAAGTCAGAGCCCTCTCTTGTTTAGCTTCCTTTAAAGCCTGCGGCAGTTTGGACGTTTAAAAAATAAAAAATTAAAATAACTAAAACCTTCCTTTGAGGAAAAAAAATATGTGAACCGGCTTAGCCAGACATCTGCGCTTCCTGTAAAAATTCATTTGGGCCAAATGATGAATAATTCACCGGTTCAAACGGATTTTCTCCCGGTAACCACGACGATCCAGAGAGGGCTGGCGGCATCTCTGTCCGCGTGGCATCGCGCCCTTCCGTTAGCGGTCCGGAATGCCGAGGATTCTGCCGGTATTAATATTAACGCCTGTTGAATAACAAAGCTTCCCCGGCCCCTCCCCGCTAAGTTTTAGAAGTCCACAGTCCGTGTGACGTCATTCCATCTCACGGTTTTCCTTTTTGGTTCGGCTTCAAGATGGCCACCGACAGGAAGTGCAAGACCTGACAGATTTCCCTCTGAACTTGTCAAATAAACAAACAAAAAAAAAAACACTTTGCTACAGCATAAAAAAATTCTTTTTTTTCTAATTATATTGCAGTGTGATTTTGATTGCTATTAAACATTTTTAGAGCCAAGCCCAACGCACAATAAAACCTCAAGAACAATCAGCCAATCAGAAGAAAAACTCAATGTAAAATAAATAAATAAATTAATAACGCTTAAAAAAAAAGAAGAAACATTCATTCCAAAAGAATAATGTGAAGCCGTTAAACAAAATTTATAGTCCTGTTAGAATCTGTCAGTTTGTTAAAAAATATAGATGATATTTCATTTTTACATTTGTCTTTTATCTCTAATGTACGGTCTGAATGTCCCGTTCTTCTGTGAAGAAGCAGAGGGAGCAGAGAGATAAGAGGGAAGGAGAGACAGGGAAGTTACTGCTCGCGGCCATTTTGGCTCCGCTGTGACCTAGCGAATCTTTTAGTCCACATGACCTTTCAAGCACAGGCCAAGCCCTCGAGTGGCAGCAAATACAGGAAGTGGCATCGGGTGAATCCAATGTATACCGCTGCATGATGTCATTGGATTGTCAGAACCCGAGGAGCATGGGTAATGTAGTTTTTTAAAACCCCCTATAATTACTTGACGAAAGCATCTTAATGCCAAACTGGGCAGGGGAATGGACAGACCTAACAGACAAACGTGGAGAAGTCACAAGAAGGTTCCATTTGAGTTACAGCAGAGAGAGAGAAAGAAAGAGAGAGAGACAGAAAGACAGAAAGAGAGAGAAAGAAACTGAGGTAAAGCCTTTTCTGATTATTTCTTTGAGCTTTCGTCTTCAACTCTCTTTTTCCCTTTTCTCTGTCACGTGATGCAATGATATGATGATTCCATCCCTCACTTCTACTCCTTTATCACCATCCTTTCTTCATCCATTTTCTTTTTCTCTCCCTTTATGGGAGTGTCTGTCTGTCTGTCCTCAGTGCCCTGTCGTTGTGGTCGTCGGGTTTTGAGAACGCATGCACATAATTCAGCAGGAAAAGGTCTCCTCTTTTCCAAAACCAAAAAAAAAAAGAAAAAAAATCTTTTTTTCCAGGCGTTCTGAAAAAAAACTGTTTGGTTGTTGGCGATTGAGAGAATTTCAGTGGCTGTGTTTTCCCCCTTTATAGAAACATCAGTTCATTTGATATAGATATTTAGATTATTATTATTATTGTTATCAATATATATTTTTCACAGTTCAATAACAATTCAATTTGTTTTTCTATCATACAAGTTAGTCCTGGCGGTGGCTGCGTTGCATTCAGCAGTCCTGTCCAGCAACGCAATCTCTCTCTCTCTTTCCGTCTCTGTCCTTTCAGAGAGAGAGAGAGAGGGAAGGAGGGAGCGGGGGAGCAAGAGAAGAGGAGAAGTGCAAAGAAAGAAAGGATTCCTCCTCAGACCGACTCCGTCTCTGGTGTTACAGTGTGCTGCTCTGCAGGGGAGCCAGGAGACGTGGAGGGAGGGAGGAAGAGAAGGAGAGATCCAGAGAAAAAAGGAAAGATGGAAGGAAAGATGAGAGCCTCAGAGAGATGGGGGAAGAGAGAAAGAGGAAGAAGAGCGGATAGTATGGGGAGGCATTTGTTTTCCTGTGCTTATTACCAAGCCTCCCCCTCTCTCCCCCTTTCTCTCTCTCTCTCTCTCTCTTTCTCTCTCCCTCTCTCCCACTCCTCCATCGTCTCCCTCAGATTGCAGTGGAAAGGCGTCTGTGTGCAGGGAGGAGGAGAGAAGAGAGGGATGCAGGCAGGAGGAGGAGGGTCGCCTCGGTCCCAGAGCACAGGAAGCAGCTCTCTCTCTCTCCCTTGCTCCCTCGCTCCCTCTCCCCCTCTGCGTCTCTAAGTGCACAGGTATGAATGCAGAAGGGGCTGCCTCACAGTCTCCCCCTGGTGGGTATCCAGATGTAAGGCCCAGAATGCTCCTCGATGGCAGACTTCACCTTGTGGTACACCTCCTCAAAGCTCTCCCCTTCCACAATGGCTGTACGGAGGAGAGAGAGAGGGGGGGCAGTTAGTCCTTGTGTCCCCTCCCCTTTTCACTATACCCTTCAATTTCCTTGTCTCCCAGAATCCTTTGCACACCACCCGTGGCCTTCTGTTAGCAATATCAATAATCGAACACTCAGGCATAAGTCTGCTGCATGCAGAGTCGCTCTATGAAAAGAGGAGGATATTATGGATGATTGACAGGAGAGTGTTAGCCTGAGTATCAGGATGTTCCTGTCGTTGCTGACTGTGGTCATGAGTTGACTTGCTGGGCTTTAACAGGCGACTCTAAAGCAGACAGCAGGGCAGGCCTGTTAATTAGCCAGGAAAGGCCTCACCTGTCAGCCACGTTTTAGGCAAAAGGGTGCAGAATGCCCTCCAGACCACAGGGGGGCAGCGTCTCACCTGAGAAGCACTCGATGAAGTCCTGCTCCAGCTTGATGGCGCGGTCCAGGGCCTTCCGAGCCTGCTCGTCCGTCAGCCGCGGGTTGATCTCTCTGTCGGGGGTGATGACAAACACAGGTCGAGAGGTCATCTCCATGGCAACCAAAGAGTCACCATAGGAACACAGGCGATTTTTAACCGAAGACAGCCGCAATACGCTGGGTTTTGTCTCCAAGGCGATGGCGGTCGGGCAGGCGGTTGGGGGGGGGGGGGGTGGGGGGGATGGGGGACGGTGGGGGGGACGGTGGGGGGTGGGGGGACTCACAGCACGTTCTGCAGCGATCTGGGCCGGATGAAGATGGCGATGGGGTGCAGCTGCGCCGCCTGTAGCCGTCGCACTGCGTTAGCTGAGACGTCCAGGATACAGTGCTTCCCCTGCTGCTCCGGGGGGGGGGGGGGAGGGGAGAGAGAGAAATTTCATATATAGCTATATAATTCATAACCATTTTATAAAAATTCTATTATTCATAATTATTTCATACATAGCTATATAATTTATAATTATCGTATATAGCTACATAATTTATATCAATTTCACATACAGCTACATAATGTATAACCACTTCATACATAACTACACAATCTCCAGTGCCCTCCAAGGTATGGGAACAGTAGAATGAAACTTGTGATTTTTACTTTTGCACAGCTGAAAACTCAACACGTGACTCAACACAACCCCTTCACCTGTTTGCCCACCTTGCGCCACCCCCTTACCTGTTCGGCCACCTCCCGGACGCTCTGGACGCTGGTGCCGTACAAGTGGCTGTTGTACTGCCCGGCCTCGATGAAGCGGTGGCTCTGGATGTCCTTCTCCATCTGTTCCCGTGACGACACGAAGTGGTAGTCCCGCCCATCCACCTCGTACTCCCGCTTTGGCCGCGTGGTGTCTGCATCAACCAATCAGCAGTCAGCATGTTACTGTATCTATGCTTATAATTCTTTGTGTATCTTTGTTGCATTAGTGTGTTATCTTTGTTGTATGAGTGTGTTATCTTTGTTGGAATCGTGCGTTATCTTAGTTGCATCAGTATATATCTGCTACGTCAGTGTATCTTTGTTGTATTATTGTGATATCTTTGCTGTATTAGTGTGTAATCGTTGTTGTATTAGAGAGTGATCTTTGTTGTATCAGTATATATTCGCTGTGTCAGTGTATCTTTGTTGGATTAGTGTGCTATCTTTGTTGTATGAGTGTGTTATCTTTGTTGGAATTGTGTGTTATCTTTGTTGTATCAGTATATATTAGCTGTGTCAGTGTATCTTTGATGCTGTTTTATCTTTGCTGTGTCACTGTTTTGGGGTGATAGAGACTTACGGGGAACGCAGGACCCGAACTTGTCGGGAAATTCGGAAAGCAGGTCATCATTCACCCTGTCCTTCGTTGGACCCAAAATTATGATCGGCCTCGCATAATGTACTGGGGGAGGGGGCGGAGAGAAGTGGAGGACAGGAAGAGGCAGATGGGAGAGAAGATATGCACTGAATATTAAAGGCACAAATGTTCCCTTTTAAGGAATAACATTGTTTTTGTTTTTCTAAAACAATATTCGTAAAAAGGAAACTGAATTCACCTTCCACTTGTGTCACTGTCTCATAGCTCTGTATGGAGTCATCTCTCCCTGGAAATAAAGACACAGATTAAACCAGCCCAACCTGCCGACACAGCGCCCCCTGCAGGACTGGAGTAAACCTGCAGATGCTGTGTTCCTGCAGGACCACAACACTGCTTTAGCAGAGTCTGAATGAAGGCGAGCCTTTACCTTGAGATCCTAGACTGTCCCGACTCCGGTCCTGCACAGAGAGTGAAAGATGGAGTCCGGGAAAGATAGTTAGTGAAAGACAGATAGTGAAAGATGGTCTGTAGAGACGGCATTAAACCCCACAGAGAACACACGCACAGGTAGTGCTCAGGCAGGTAGATTTACGCAGTTGTGGGTTTGATTACACTGCAGCAGAAAGACAGAAATGAAGGCTGAGGACTTTTCTAATGAGGGCAGGGAGGCCCCAGCATACTGTCGGCCATTTTATCACCATGTTTACTACCCCCCCCCCGCCCCCCCACCACACCCCCCGACCAAGTCAGTAAAAGTCGCTCTGTAAATACAGATAACCT